>NC_083590.1:13455155-13755155 GCF_027579695.1 Neoarius graeffei | reverse complement strand
TTTAATCTCATGATTACACATATTTTGACCTCATCAAGTTTTCAGTGGATTTAGTAATGTTATAAGCTAGTGTAGCTAGCAAAGCAGAGCTAATTTTTTTGTTCCCACCACGTGGTCACACTCACCCAGAGTTTATTCTTTTGTTTAGGCCACAGGCCTTACAAACACACCTTAGCTAGCATCCCACGCTAGTCTTTTGTTTAGGCCACAAGGCCTCACACACACACACCTTAGCTAGCATCCCACGCTAGTCTTTTGTGTAGGCCACAAGGCCTCACACACACACACACACCTTAGCTAGCATCCCATGCTAGTCCTTTGTTTAGGCCACAAGGCCTCACACACACACACCTTAGCTAGCATCCCATGCTAGTCTTTTGTGTAGGCCACAAGGCCTCACACACACACACACACACACACCTTAGCTAGCATCCCATGCTTGTCTTTTGTTTAGGCCACAAGGCCACACACACACGCACGCTCACCAAGTATTTGACCATATCATATTTGTATATAATGTATTCAACTGCTATTATTCAATTTTTATCATTGTTATAATAAACACAATTATTCTGTTAAACTGTGTCTGTTGTTGTACCAATATTTTCGAAGTCATCCAATCTCAAAGAATTCCAAGGTGCATATGAGTTATGTAATACGGTAAGTGATCATAATAATTTGGAATATACCATAATTTAGCTTTTTGGTAATTTATTATTAAGCACCAAAATTAATGGTATTTAATGAGACTGATTTAATGAGATTGATCACTTAATTACAAATTGCACCTACACCATACATTTAAAGTACTAGTTTTTTATTTTTCATGACTATATAATTTTTCCTCCCTTCTCAGAAAAAAGTGTAAGGCAGTGAACCCCAGGGCAACCTCCAACCCTGGCTCTGATTTTTTTTGGTTGTCTGGTATAATAAAGTTACAGATGTAGACACTCTATAGTAAAATTAATGTGTTCCATTTTATTGACTCCAGATATAAGACCTGTTTTAGTGCAGAAATGCCATCAGAAAATCCAGTGGAATATTTTCCTGTGGTGCATGTCATGCAGACAGATTTTAGGCCTGGCTGCTGAAAATTATAACAAAGTGTACCTTTTTATATCTGCAAAATAAAGCCTATTCCATCACAGGAATATGCCCCTTCCCCACACTCTGCCCACCTTTGGCCACAGACCCAAGGCACTGCTATGACCCTTTCCAGACAGAACATGAGTTCATGGGTCTCATCCACCAAAAAGTTCACCTCCACACACCAGGGATTACTAACCATCAGTTCCATACAAATATCACCACAACCTCACCCTTTAAAGCTACAGTCAGTAGGATTGAGAAGACAGTGGATTTGGCTTGAAAATGGCAATGAGTGTAACTTCCTCCCACTCCCTCTCCACTGTGATACCAAAGTGATTTTTTTTATTCATAGCATTTTTCAGATTATCTACTTTATCATCAAAAACCTAAACAGCTTTCAACTTGTATGTCACAAGTGTAATTTGATGTTTTCCTTTTTTTTAACCGCAATATTATCCTTGTTTCCTCAGTCCTAAAGATCTATTTTTTGTCTTTGCAACCATGAGAACATTTCAATAATGAAACAAACTCATTCCATCAGGATCTTGTTTAAGCTTCTGTCTGTATTACATACTGTATTATCTTGAAGAAATCACACATTGTTTTGAAATAAATTTGTGTCATGATGAAGAGTTTCTCTTGAAGGTATTTTCTAACAATAGCAGTAAATACCACAACTTATGCTTCAGTGTAACATTGCCATTATAATCAATAAATAAATACAGTGGAAACTCTTTATATCGAGGTCCTTGGGACCAGGGAACTTTGTTTGTAATATCAGATTTTTTTTTTTTATATCAGCAGTCAATAAACAATACAAAACAAAGCAAACTGATTTCACTGGGAACGCTGAAAAAAGTGTGTTATATTCGGTATTTCATTATATCAAGTTTCCACTTTATATACTCATGTACAGAAATTTTCAGGCAGAATGATAAATACTATATTTGCATGTAGAATGTTCCTTTATATAAAGTCTACAAAGCATCAGAAATAAATAGAAAATTACACATTTCCAATTTCAGACACAAGAGGGCACTTCACAAAATAAACTATCTCATCTCATCTCATTATCTCTAGCCACTTTATCCTGTTCTACAGGGTCGCAGGCAAGCTGGAGCCTATCCCAGCTGACTACGGGCAACAGGCAGGGTACACCCTGGACAAGTCGCCATGTCATCACAGGGCTGACACATAGACACAGACAACCATTCACACTCACATTCACACCTACGGTCAATTTAGAGTCACCAGTTAACCTAACCTGCATGTCTTTGGACTGTGGGGGAAACCGGAGCACCCGGAGGAAACCCATGCGGACACGGGGTGAACATGCAAACTCCGCACAGAAAGGCCTTTGCCAGCCACAGGGCTTGAACCCGGACCTTCTTGCTGTGAGGCTACAGCGCTAACCACTACACCACCATGCCACCCCAAAATAAACTATAAGAGAACTAATTAATGTGCAGTTTTTAAACTTGATGATTTTGTGTGATTATTCACAATATTTTTATCTGCATTTGTGCAAAAAAAAAAAACATACAAATTCAAGTAGTTTCCACCAAATGGTTGCAGAATTCAAAAACTAAACTCTTTCTGCTGATTGCATTGCGGTCTAGTAAAGCACTGATGAGAACATTTATCTGTGATAGCACACACACACCAAACCGATACGACTGCCTGGGCACTTCACAAAGATGTTTTCAGCAAATTTCAAATAAAACAACACCAACCAGTAGCCTTAGCATCAGAAACAAGAAAAAATAAATCAATAAAACTCCTCAAACACATGGAGCTCCTGATGTGATGTTATTCACCTTCACGGGAAACGAGATGGAGCTGGGAGTTTTTACACCTTGTTTACTTTGCGTTGTGGTGAATTTACAAAGTAAACATCTCCTTTTTGTTCATGTTGAACCTTTTTTGCCGTGTGGAGAATACAGAGCTCCTCCGCCTCATCTTAAAGCCGGATATGAGTGCTGCTGCTGCATTGCCATAGTCCTCATAGAACCGTCGGCGTTCTCTTGCATGCCTTTTCTCTGGCCACGGCCATTCCACCATCAGTCCACATCCTGATGTTATCAATCCATCTTGTTTTCCTTCGTCCTGGCCAGGCCTTTCCTTCTACTTCACCTTCTACTGTCACCTGAATTAGACTATCTGAATGTCGTTTCCAATGTCCATACATAGACAACTTCCTCTTCTTCAATTGGGCAAGCAGACCATCTCCCTCTGAAACTCCTACCCTTTGGCGAATCCATGCATTGGTCTTTCTATCTTTCCAACTGACCTGCAGCATTCTACGCCATACCCACAGCTCAAATGACTCTATCTTCTTCGTATCACTCTGCTTTAATGTCCAACTTTCTGCACCATAGAGGGCTATACTCCAAACCAGAGATTTCACCAATTGTTTCTTCAGTTTCAGGCTGATCTCTTTTGCCTTCCACAATCCAATTAGCTGGCTGGTGGCATCTCTTGCAATTGCTAACCTAGCACAAATCTCTGGTGTTGAATCTCCGTCAATCCTTACCATTGAGCCAATGTATTTGAAGCTACCTACCTGGTTGATTACATTTCCACCAAGGAAGATTTGTTCTTTACTTCCATGGACCATAACATGAGTTTTGGCTGAGTTTATATGGAGACCAAAGGTGTGGCTGCATTTCTCCAATTCAGCTGCTTGCTTCTCCAGTTCTATCTTTGAGTGTGCAAGCAGTGTAGTGTCATCAGCATAATGTATATTCCATATTGCTCTTCCACCAACAATGCTACCCGATCTTTCATCCAGTGTCTCACCTGTCGCATGATGGCTTCACCACAGGCATTGAAAAGCAAGGGAGACACAATACAGCCTTGTCGTACTCCTTGTTCAAATGGAAACTGGTCTGTGTGGCTGTCTGCTACTCGGATGACTCCAGTAGCTTTTGAGTATAGTCTCTCCAAAAGCCAAACTAGATGTTTAGGTGTGCCAAAATCCATGAGAGTTTTCCACAAGACTGCATGATTGACTGTGTCAAATGGCTTGCTATAGTCAACAGACATAAGCCATAGCGCTTGATCTTGCCTTTTCATTGTTTTCTCAATGATGCTACGTATGGTAAGAATTGCATCAGTTGTCCCTTTACCGGCAACAAAACCAAACTGCTCCTCAGCGATCTGAGGCATTACAGAGTGTGCTAACCTGCTCTGTATAACTTCCAGCAACACTTTAGATGCATGGCACAACAGACTGATGGTTCGATGTTTGGAGCAGTCCTGCATTCCAGGTACTTTTGGTAAGGCAATGATTTCGGATTGTGTCCAATCACTTGGCCAATCACCAGTCTTCCAGATGTTAATTATTGTTTTCATAGCTAGCACTACAGTGTCTCCTCCTGCCTTTATCATTTCTCCATAGATTCCATCCTGGCCAGCAGCTTTACCAACCTTTAATCTCTTTATGGCTGCTCTAATTTCGCTTGGTAGGACTTCAGGTTCCAGTAGCTCTGGTGGATGTTCATCAGGAGGGTACCATGGGGAGTCTGAGCTGAAGAGTTGAATGCCGTGCTCTGTCCACCTGGCTTTGATGGTATCAGCTTCACAAAGCATTTCACCATTCTTATCCTTGATACCAATGCCTGCCTGAGGGGATCTCTGCCCACTAATCTGCCTTATCAGCTGGTAGGTATGTTTGGTATTACCAGACCTATATGATTGATCTGCCTCAGCACTTAGACCAGCCAGCCACTTCCGTTTTGCCTTAAGGCATGCAGTTTTAACAGATTTACAGAGACTCTTACAGTATATTCTGCATCCTGAATGTTGTTTATCTTGGCTTGACGTCTTTGGTGAATCAAATCTTGGCATTCTGGGTCATCTATCCATGGCTTCTCAGTCTTTCTTAGAACAAGACAATGTTCTTTTGTTGCTAAGGTTAGTACATCTGCCAATACTGGCCATATGATGCCCTTGCCTTTTAGATGATCTTTGACACTGGATTCGAATGCAGCTGCCGTGGCTGGGTCTTTCAACTGTGCCAGATTTAGTTTGGGTTTCTTGGTAAGCAGCTTTTTCTTGTTCCAACTGTGACCCTTCAATTTCATCCCAACTAATTGGTGGTCTGAACCACAGTCAGCACTACCGGCTACCTTTGCATTCTCTTCTGTCACATAGCCTGATGGCAATGAAGTCAATTTGGTTCTTCCATTGACCTCTAGGGGAGCACCATGTGTACAGCTGGGTCTTTCTATGTTTAAAACAGGTGTTCACAGCGGGGCGGCACGGTGGTGTAGTGGTTAGCGCTGTCGCCTCACAGCAAGAAGGTCCGGGTTCGAGCCCCGTGGCTGGCGAGGGCCTTTCTGTGTGGAGTTTGCATGTTCTCCCCGTGTCCGCGTGGGTTTCCTCCGGGTGCTCCGGTTTCCCCCACAGTCCAAAGACATGCAGGTTAGGTTAACTGGTGACTCTAAATTGACCGTAGGTGTGAATGTGAGTGTGAATGGTTGTCTGTGTCTATGTGTCAGCCCTGTGATGACCTGGCGACTTGTCCAGGGTGTACCCCGCCTTTCACCCGTAGTCAGCTGGGATAGGCTCCAGCTTGCCTGCGACCCTGTAGAACAGGATAAAGTGGCTAGAGATAATGAGATGAGATGAGGTGTTCACAGCAATTAATTTGTTGTCACTGAGCTAGTCGAGAAGCAATTGCCCATGGTCATTACCTACTCCAACACCAAACTTTCCACTGGACATGTGTTGACGATTTGTACCAGTTCGGGCATTGAAGTCCCCCATTACCACAAGTCGATCTTTCTTTGGACATTCATCCACTACTTTGTGAGTGATGTGAGTGAGGAAAGGGGGAATGTTGTGGTCTTTATTGTTGTTGTTGTGATGATTATTAACACTATTTCTCTTTTCTTTTTGAACCCAATCTCCCTTTATCACCTTCTCAAAGGTAAAACTGTGTATCCGGTGATGAAGTGTCTTTACTTGAGTTGAATGTGATGCTGTTATTGAGAGAGTTTGACCGGGACACTGTGAGAGTGAACACAGCTCGGTGTCTTTGTGTTGCACACGTTAATTAAGAAGAGTCCAAACTCAGTGTGGCTTTTGACTGTGTGTTTACTGATGCGCTTTTTGTCAACTCAAACTCTGCCAAATACAGATAGAATGCAGTTGTGGCAGGATGGACTGGGTGAATATAGTTTGGTTACCTTACATCCGTTGGTTCTCTCTCTCTCTCTCTCTCTCTCTCTCGCTACTTTGATCATGCTGATCATGATTGGCCCCCCCAAACTTTTCTGCTTTGGTTTTGGTTGGCTCTCTGCATTGCTCTGACAGTCAATCGCCTAATTCCTGGTTGGCTCTGTGCCTTCCCTTGGCGGCCAATCGCATCACCAGTAAGATATTATAGTTTGTACACGGCCCTAATTCAGTGCGTAGCATCAGAGGCTTGTGTCGTTGGGTTCACCTGGTCGCCGGTTATGTCACGGAATTCCTTGCTGCACTGCGGCTACTACATCTCCCATCAGATTACGCTGGTTAATGCACCAGCGTTCGGCTCATCTGCTACATCTTGCCATGGGCTCCTTGTGTCCACAAGTTGTTGCTCAGGTATGTTGGTTCCAATTGAGTCGCGTTATGGGGTTATCAGGCCAGCTGTTTAGTAAGCCCACTGTTGTGTTTCAGCATTATCGCATCGTTACTTGATTTGCATGCTGCACCTTGCTACGAGCTCCGTGCATTAACTAGTGTCACTCAGGTAGGTTGTTTTAATTAGAGTTGCGCAGTGAAGTTACTGGGCTGGCTGTTTATTAAGCGTACTTCTGTGTGTGTCGTTTCTTAGATACCATCTCACAAGGAAGTGACTTTGCCGGCTAGAACAACTGCTGCTTTGTCTTGCCTGTTGTTTATGACTGCATTGACGTGTCGACGTCTCTGCTCTCTAATACCGTGGACCATTGGCCATTGCAGCTCGAATTCTCTGCTCTCAGACTTTGTGTGAATGAGCACGTGCACGCGTGTGTAAAGTGACTGTGGAGTACAGCTCTTGGCTGAGTGCCAGGGCCAAGAGCATCTTGCTCATTGTTTGTTTTTTGTTTGTTTTATTGTTTGGTCGTGTCATTTTGTTATTTTTGGGTTGCATCATAGAGAGGAGGCTTATTGCCGTGGAGTCTCGTGTTGCTGTTTATTCTTTTTTTTTTGTTATTTTGTTTTGTGACCTCAGGGTCTGTGTGTGTGTGTGTGTGTGTGTGTATGGGCGAGTGTGTGTGGGTGTGTGAGGCCCATAACTGTGCGTTTTTGTCTTTGTTGTATACGCAGGAGCAGAGCGCCGGTGGTGGGGACAGCGTCCTTTAGGTGGTGGGTCCTCTTCTGTGTGTAGTGATTGTTCTCACTGTGTGACTGACCAATTGCCGTGTTGTGTGAGGTGAGTGTGGTTCTGCGCACGTGTGCCTGGGGTGGATTCTTGGCATCCATATTGAGGGGCGGCTGGACGCCCACCGGTGTGCCTCAGTTGCTCCTGTGTGTGCGCGCGTGCCTGTCTCGTTTTGTCTGAATGAGTTTATGTGCAAGTGCTTATGTGTGTTACCAACGCCCAGTCTACTTAAAAGATCCATACACCTGCTCTTCTGCCTCTGTTCTGATGTGAATTAACAAGTCCTTTACTGTGTTTGTTTTTTCCACCCTAAATGCGGGTGTGTATGAATTGTGACTTATTGTGTGACCATGGCCAACTGAAAAGCTTTGCAGTGATTTTATTTGTGGTGTGTTTTAAATCAGTCTGACGTCAGCTTTTTACATTTATTGTCGTGCTTTTGTATTAATAAAATTTCTCTTTGTGTATGGAAACAAGTCTCTGTCATCTCAGTACCCAAGCCTGTGTCCTGGTATGAGTGTAATGGTAATTGGAGTTCCCCTAGTGTCCACCTAGGAGTGGCGTAGTCGGACTACCCTAGTAGCATCTGCCACACAGTGTTACACCACACGTTTTATATAGCCTTGTCTTGCTCGGCGCACCACATCACAATGAATGTGCCTAGCCGCATACTCCCCCTTGTGGCGTAACGGAGGAACAACCTCTCCCAACGCATTCCATCTCCGTTTAAAGCACAGGAGCACAGATCGCCCTGTGAGACACAACTACATGGAAGAGCACAACTGTCTCAGCATCATCACTAAACAACAAGGAACTACATCAAATAAATAAACAAATAAATCTGTCGGGGGTGTGAAATGCTCGAGGGTCGGCTTCCTCCTTTATATTCACGTTATCTCTGTCTACACGAAAAGGCATACAAGGAGTTTTCAAAAATCTTCACTTTGCCCGGAGTTTTTTTAAATATTCGTTTTTGATGTGTTTTCATGTGGATGACAGGCCAAAACGTAGAAAAATATCTTCGATTTAGCAGATACCCGGCTACGTGTGGACGGGGTCTTTGTCTGCTCGAACATGCAACCATTAGCAACAACACACAGCATGAACGTGTTTTCTATCCGCATCCAAAACATCCAGTCCGCTGCCATAAAGCGTCCCTGTTGTAACACTGCTTGAACATTAGTTCCGCCCTATATAAACCATATATGACAGGGCGGTGCTTCTTTTAACTCTTTGAACTCTTCTTGTCCTCACACTCTGCCCTCCAAGATTTAATGGCATCCCGACATTATGACTATTAGTCCTTATGTAGCAATTATACACTGCATGTAGGAAGGTTATAACTAAGTCGGAGTTCCAGAGGGTCCATGAAGACGCATTGCTGTTTCCCACAGTAAAACATATGACCTGTATCTCCCATTAATGCTGTATTGTTGCAGTAGGTGTCACTGTGCACAATAACAGTCCACTGCTACTTCCATCACTAGTATGGGTTTCTGCATCTTTACTGAATAAGGCACTTTAACACAGCAATAACCTCCTAATGGAATAAACACAGGGTGCATTAGTCATAGTGGGTTACCTCACTGTCTCATTCTTTTCACAACAAAAATCACTCTCAATTGGGTTCATTCTTGAAAACTGTATCATAAGTTTACTAACATAACTCGGATATATATTTTTGATCTCTGAATGGAAAAATAATGGAAATCAGTCTTATTTCTGCTCATCTGCAGTTTGCTAAAGATCACATGGACAAGCCAGAAGGCTATTGGAAAAATGTTTTGTGGATGGATGAGACCAAAATAGAACTTTTTGGTTTAAATGAGAAGCGTTATGTTTGGAGAAAGGAAAACACTGCATTCCAGCATAAGAACCTTATCCCATCTGTGAAACATGGTGGTGGTAGTATCATGGTTTGGGTCTGTTTTGCTGCATCTGGGCCAGGACAGCTTGCCTTCATTGATGGAACAATTAAATTCTGAATTATACCAGTAAATTCTAAAGGAAAACTTCAGGACATTTGCTTCATAGAAATTTGTGTGGAAACCCGTTCCCCTTAACCACTTTAGTTTTTACACATGCTGAAACTAAACAGGGTGGCACGGTGGTGTAGTGGTTAGCGCTGTCACCTCACAGCAAGAAGGTCTGGGTTTGAGCCCCGGGGCCGGCGAGGGCCTTTCTGTGCGGAGTTTGCATGTTCTCCCCGTGTCCGCGTGGGTTTCCTCCGGGTGCTCCGGTTTCCCCCACAGTCCAAAGACATGCAGGTTAGGTTAACTGGTGACTCTAAATTGACCGTAGGTGTGAATGTGAGTGTGAATGGTTGTCTGTGTCTATGTGTCAGCCCTGTGATGACCTGGCGACTTGTCCAGGGTGTACCCCGCCTTTCGCCCGTAGTCAGCTGGGATAGGCTCCAGCTTGCCTGCGACCCTGTAGAAGGATAAAGTGGCTAGAGATAATGAGATGAGATGAATGAAACTAAACAGGTTAAGTTGTATTGACATAGACGATCATTAGTCTTTACTAAAAAATCATTAGTTCACTTACCTAATTTTCTTTGCACCTCCAAGTTGTTTGAAATAACTATCTTAAGCTAAATATATATAAACATTATATTTATCACTACTTAAATTTATTTGTTAATATAAATAATGTGGTTTCTTCAAATGTAATTATACCATTTTGTTTTTGTTATAAATACTTTAAACAAAATTGTATTGAAGGGAAGAAAGTAAATATGTTTAAATGTTCAGAGAAAAAACATTTATTTTTTTACAAAACAGTGCAAGATAACATTCTGCAGTCTTGCAGTATTGCACAAACCCTGTCAGTCAAAAGACAAATAAAATCATTCCTTAAAAATGCATGGCAACAATTTCAGTTTCACTTTTCCATTTGACTGGAGAAGAAAAATGAACACAGCATTTAAATATCTGCTATATCCTGAAAACTGGACACATCCAGACAGGCATTAAAACAAGCCTCTCAAACTTCACTGGGGGTCACATGAACTGTTAATTTGGGTTTAAATAACATTATGCAGTCCTGCATCTAACCCTAACCCTATGTGACCAAGCAGAACTATAGAACAGAGAATATCACTGGTAGTAGCTGAAGAGGAGTCACAGGTGCATTTGTTTTAGTATACACTACTCAATGTGCTGACTTCTCTCTGTTAAGACCTTAACATTAAATACTGACATACATACAGAACATACTGTGCTTGCACATTTTTTTTATTGTACTTTACAAAAGCCCTCTTAAAAATAAACATATTGGTATCTAAATATATGCATATTTGCAAGAGGCACAGTGAAAATTGTATGGCAGCACCTTACATTGGCCTTCTTAAAGAACACTGAACTATATAAGGACCTACATTCACACCTTGACTTTGGCCACATGAGAAGCAGTTGAAAAATATTAAGTAATGGCTGTTCACAGTAGACTTGACACAGCATTTCTTTACATTTCAAGCTGGTTTTTCAATGTTTGTAACCTTGGTTTCAGTTCACTGTGACCCAACATGAGAAGAACCTGTTGGATGAACTGGAATGTGAGCTTCATTGACATGGGGTAGTTTAGATGCAGTGCATATGAAAATCCAAACAGAATGCACATCGCTTTTGGCAGGTCTTGAAGGTTGTCAGTCACAATTTCTCCCTCAACGATGATCATCAATGAGGCTGGATTGAGATGCAGGGAAGATGAGGGTGCAGCACCTTCGGGCTCAACCAGGAGGATCCCAATGTCAATGTGGTGAAGTGAGGCATCTTCATCAGAGTCCTTAATAAACAATATCAACATACGAGCACAATCATTAATTTCTCATTAAATAACCATCAATAATATTTTGCAATGTAGCCTATTCATGGGAGAGTCACTGCTAGAGGGGATTAGACAAACAGATCACCCAAAGAAGTTGGAAAGAGGTGTTGCTAATAGTACTGACTGATAAAGGGAAGGGCATCACGATATGAATATGTGTGATTCACACCTCACAATGAAATTCAATGAATAAGAAAAATCATTAGGGTCAGAGCATGCTATTGCCATGAGCTGAAACAGCTAACCATCATACAGCAGCATACCGTATGTGTAGGGGAGAGCGGGGTAAGATGAGCCAGGGGGTAAGATGAGCCACCCCCTGTTTCTAAGAAACAGTAAACAAATGTGACCATGTGACCACATTCAAAGGGGGCCAGGACCATTTACTTACACTTGTGGAGAGGAGCACCACATGTCAAACTAAGTGAGGGACATATTTATAAAAATGTGTTTTTGTGCTTTCTAAGTCAATTCCATGTTTGTCCACAGTGAAGATGATTTAGAGAAGACAAAAGTAGAATAATATTTAGACACATTAGGGTTAAGTTAGTGGCTTTCTAAGCTATGATATGAATGCTAATAAAAATAATTTTGATTAGCCTAATCCCCTTTATTAGCATTTTTCTACAAAATGGTGGCCATGGGGTAAGATGAGCCATTAGATGTGGGGCAAGTTGAGCCACTGGCTCAACTTACCCCATTGGTGGCTGAGCTTACCCAATATGGATGACACTTAAGTTTTCACATTTACTGGTCATATATGACAACAACATATATATATATATATATATATATATATATATATATATATATATATATATATATATATATATATGACATCAGATGAGGAAGACCAGTTGTTAGATGTGGGGGATTATGTTGTGGCAAAATACACGGGGAAGAAGAAAGTGCATTTCTTCATTGGCCAGATAATCAAATTGGATGTCTTCGAAATAGAGGCAAGATTTCTCAAAAGAAGCCGGTCATGCCATGGCTCTGCAAGAAAGCCAACCTTTGTCTTCAAAGAGAAAGATGAGGCTGTCCTGTCAAGACAGGATATTGTGAAAAAATTGCCCCGCCCCTTTACTGTTGGGGGGACAGCACGGAGGGAGAGGCAAATGGTGTTCCCTTGCCATTTGAACGCTTGGAACATTGAATAATGATGAAATGATTGAATGATTGATGGAATGATTGCTGCATGTTTTAGCAATGTTTTAACCTACTGAAAGAAATAAGATTTTTTTGGCACTGTTCTACTGTTTTAGTAATTTCTATAATATAGTATATCTCTCATTCCCTCTCTAACCATCCCTCTTTCTATCTATCTACGCATATCTCTCTCTCTATCCATCTATCTATCCCTCCCTATCCCATCTCGTTCTATCACCTCTCTCTTCATCTCCCTTTCTCTATGCAACGGCCCTATCCCCCACTTGATTGACTTGACTTGATTCATTGATTGTATTTCTAATAATAAAAGTTGTTTACTTTGTTAACCTAACATGTTTTGTGTTGGCTCAATTTACCCCACACAGTGGCTCATCTTACCCCGTGCATGGGGTAAGTTGAGCCACTTGACATTTTTTTTTCAAGAGGTAATATCACTCTAACCATAAGAGCTTATCAATTATGTTTTGCTCAGATAGTAACAGTACACTTTGAAATTTGGTATGGTGTGTAGACTGGAAGCAAAAATGGCTTTAACATGTAGTTATGATGAAAAATGTAAAAAAGTGGCTCATCTTACCCCACTCTCCCCTATTATAATCTGTCAGGCTCTTTTTTTTTTTTTTGTGTAAGTAATACTGTGCTCACATGGTTTATCACAGACAGTAACAACAACATACTGCTGAAAATTCAAGATTATGTCATCATGGTCCCTTCAGATACCATATGAGAAGGTAAAGAGTAACTTACAAAGACTGATCTGTAGAAGTCTGCTGGCTTGTCACCAAGGATAATAGGAAGCCCTCTCAGCACCAGTGTCTGAATATCAGTTGGCTCTGAAATCTTTTGGGGAGTAAGATGACAACTCAAATTAAACAACTGGTAAGTTAATGCTGAAAGCTCAGAGCAATTTTAAATTTGATTGTATATCCGATCTAATACAACAGCACTTTATGAGACATGTCAAGTTGTGAAAAATAAAGGATGTGCATAATGTATATACACAAACTTTAGTTTGTTGTGAAAGCTGTGACAACAACTGCCCAAAATTCCCTCTCTTTGATCAAAATATCTTGAGAAGATGAGGACTGTGCCTATCGATGCTCTCATAGAATTCTTGCTTCAGGTCTTTGCCCACAATTCTCTTGAACTTCATGAACACCTGAAAGACATTGAGAATACTCCAGTATTACACTTTAAGAAAAAGAATACAATGGCTGGAAGCTCCAGCATAAATACCTGTATCATATGCATCTCACACACACACTTGAATATACCTGATCTTCGGTGAAAAAAGCAGGGCAATATTCCACCATCTGGCTTATGGCAGGTTCAGACTCCACCACCTGTTTTCTTCTCAGTGCAAACATCAAGTCCATCTTTTGTTTCACAAGCTGCCTATTTGGTGTTCTCTTCTGCATTTCATCAACCAAATCTTTGTGGGCATCTTCAAGGGCTGTCAGATCAAATCCCTCTGGAAAGTTCAGCAAGTAGTTCAGTTCACCTTTCTTCACCTTCTTAATATTCTTGTTTGCTGGTTCTCCTTCTGCTGCTTGCCCTCCACATTTTCCTGCATTTACTGCAACATCAAGGCATCCTGATCTTCTGCATTTTGTTCTATAATTAACCATTTTGTATTTCAGGCTATTTTTCCAACCACTACAGCGATTGGATGAGCCTTGTTCCTGGAGACAGGGATGTTTGGTTATCAGTGCTAGTGCTACACTTTCGAACTGAGCATTATTTGGATATGCTGTGTAGCTATACATGCTCTCGGCCAGTCTCTCAAAGACCTCGTGTTTCAGGTCCTTTGATACTTTCAGGTGTGTGCCATCACGAAGATACAGCAGATTTGCTTGCCTAAGTCTGTACTCTACGTCAACAGAAAAGTTTGGAATATCAAAGAATTCTGGCCACAGTTTCTGTCGATCCTGGGATGATGTTGGGAGGATTTCTGTGTCTGCTGAACTGAGCTTCTTCCTCCACCAAATCAGTTCCAGGGCTGGCGCTGGTTCACAACTCATTCAACTTGCGAACCAGCTGAGAACCAGTTTGCTTTTCCATAGCTTGGGGTGCTAAAGGGAGCCACGTCATTACATCACTGTATACATCAGTTACGTCGCTGCATTTGCATAAACTTTGGCGTGAACATTGAAGCAACAACAGCACGGAGAAGAAGCAGCAGCAACAACCACAATAATGGATGACTGCTGCTTTACTGCATCCATGATATCTCATTGCTTAAATGGTGCCCTCCCATGTCTTGCTATTGTTGTTGGTCTTAACAACTCCGCCCCCCTGCTGACGTAAGCAGTTCTTTCCTCTAGCCCAGCAAAGAGCTGGTGCTACCCTGGAACCAGTTTTTCTGGCCCAGAACCAGTTTTTTGTCAGTGGAAACAGAAAACCTGGTTCCAAACTAAGCACTGGCCCTGAACCAGCCCTGGAACTGATTTGGTGGAAAAGGGCTATGAGTGTGTCACTCTGGATTTCATCAGATGTTGAGACAGGTACCAGATCAAGTACAGGGATGACTTTGACTGTTGTCTTTTCCTGAAGCTCTTTAATATCTGTCAGATTGCCTAGTTCATAATTGAGTTCTGGATCTCTGTACTGAAGAGATAAGTTGTAATTAAGTCCCAGTGTTGCTGTAAGCTGATTAATCAAATCCTCCACTATAGCAGGCCTTGTATTCAGGATGACCTTTCTTATATCTGACTCTGTGAGAATGACCCTCAAGGTCATCTTCTGGTGTGCCAACATCTCATCTCATCTCATTATCTGTAGCCGTTTTATCCTGTTCTACAGGGTCGCAGGCAAGCTGGAGCCTATCCCAGCTGACTACGGGCGAAAGGCGGGGTACACCCTGGACAAGTCGCCAGGTCATCACAGGGCTGACACATAGGCCAAGTTTACATTAGACCGTATCTGTCTCATTTTCTTTGCGGATGCACTGTCCATTTACATTAAAACGCCTGGAAACGCCGGGAAACGGGAATCCGCCAGGGTCCACGTATTCAATCCAGATCATGTCTGGTCCGGTACTGTGTTAACATTGAGAATACGCGGATACGCTGTGCTGAGCTCTAGCTGGCGTCGTCATTGGACAACGTCACTGTGACATCCACCTTCCTGATTCGCTGGCGTTGGTCATGTGACGCGACTGCTGAAAAACGGCGCGGACTTCCGCCTTGTATCACCTTTCATTAAAGAGTATAAAAGTATGAAAATACTGCAAATACTGATGCAAATACTGCCCATTGTGTAGTTATGATTGTCTTTAGGCTTGCCATCCTTCCACTTGCAAGTGGTAAGTGACGTGCATGCCCGACATGCACTGAGATCACACACACAGCGGCTCAGTCCCAAATCACTGCTTGTGCGCTCCACTCGCGCGCTCTGTGAGCTGCGCAGGGCCGGAGTGCGCACCCTCCAGAGGGCACTCGCTGTTCAGGGCGGAGTGATTTGGAGCGCAGGATGCCTGCGGAGCCGAGCGTATCCGTGTATTGGCGTTGCTATGTGCACGTGAATCGTGTATTGGCGTTGCTGTGTGCACACTAATCGTTTTAAAAACGTTAATCTGATGATCTGCTGATACGGTCTAATGTAAACCCCAACATAGACACAGACAACCATTCACACTCACATTCACACCTACGGTCAATTTAGAGTCATCAGTTAACCTAACCTGCATGTCTTTGGACTGTGGGGGAAACTGGAGCACCCGGAGGAAACCCACGCAGACATGGGGAGAACATGCAAACTCCGGTGTGCCAACATCTTGGGAATAAAAACAATAATTAGCTCATTAGAAATATGTATGTCCTCAAGAACAATTGGTTGCTGAGCCATTGCCAATTGTATATAGATCTTTATGTAATAAGTGCAGCGCATTATCAAGAAATAGTATCTGCCACTTTTCCACTACAAACGCGGCTGAGCCGTGCCGTGCTGAGTCGAGCTGAGTCGAGCTGAGCGGGGCTGTTGGAGTTGCATTTCGACTACAACCGCGCTGAACCGTGCTGGCTGGAAGTGGGTGGACACATTGGGTGGAGTTAGCGAAAGTGGGTGGACGTCATGTGATGTCGTTAAGCGGCGCAAACAGTGACATCAGTGAGCTTTTAAGCGGTAGTCTCACGACCCGGATAGTAAACAATAAACATGGAGGACATGGAGTCGTTAGTGTTGCTGGTCTTGGTGCTGTGGCTTGTTGTCACCGACAACACCAACAGATACTGGCAAGAGCATATAGATGAGGCGAGGCACATAAGGCTTCATAATTCTCGTAATTTGTAATTCTTCTTCCGGGTTTACGGTGTTTACAGATCCCAGCGTGCTCGCAGGGCGTGTGTGGGCATGTGAGGACACTCCTCCTCACCAATCAGTGCACAGGGGAGTGTTTGCTCACGCCCCCAGCCTCACTCGGCTCGCTTTGGCTCGCTTCAGCCCCACTCCAAAACAGTGCGAGTTTTAGGGGCTAAGCAGGGCTGAAGCGAGCTGAGTCGTGCTGTTTTTTGGTAGTCAAAACGCGAGCCGTGTCGGGCTGAAGCGAGCTGAAGTGAGCTGAAAAAGGGTAGTGGAAAAGGGCCATTAGTGTATCCACAAAAAAAAAGGGGAAATGTGACCATTTAAGCCTAATTTAGACTCCTTTCTGAGCCACATTTGTTAAGAATCCAGCAAGGACACTTTAGGCTTTTTAACAGAGAATATGTCTCAGTGTCACTATTAAATTCTCCCCAAATTTAAACTGTTAGCTGCAGTAATGTTAACCTGACTAACAAACCTCTGCTAATGAACGGGTCTAAAAATAGCACAAAACAATGATGGACAAACGTAATCGGCGAATTCCGAATCACCGTGTTAACACCCGACTCATATTACCATGATAGCCCTGCCAATGGTCGCGTCCTTTAAAAAGTTTGTTACGTTAACAATATTGATATGAATGCAAGAATCACCTCTGTTTGATACCAAACACGGGTTAACCACGTTAGCCCACCAGCTTGTGGTTAGCATTAGCCACAAGCACATGCAAACAAGCGCGTTTTTGTAAACACTGAACCGACATTAACCTTCTTCTTAGTTGACATTAACATTTAGCTAAATCATTATCTGGACTGGTCTTATGGGTCAATCCAGTAAGATTTCAACTTTAACATTCACCAGCTTTCTTCAAATACTCGTCCGGGCAAACTCCTCACAGTGGGGTTGAAAATACAGGACTCCAGATACGTTGAGTTTTGAAAAGCGCTTCACCCCCTCTGACAGAAACATAATGTTCAGTTATCTTTGCTAATCATGATTATTGCACTGCACAATGTTGAAAAGTATTACAAACAACTTATTTGGTTCTAGTAATGAGACACTGTTTATACAAAACACGAAATAATAATTAATCACTATTAAACAGTTTATATTCAAACAAAATCCGGGCTTACAGTGTAATGGGATTGATGGTTCCATATAAAAACCCATCAGAACACGAAATACAGGACATTTCACCTGATTAGTTGAACCAGTTGTAAAATGTTTCCCTACAGGTGAATATCTTCCTTTTGCTGCTGGCTCCATCTTAAGGCTCTCACAAATAACATCATGACTTTACTCTGCTCTAACATTACAAACTCTACAATAGATTTAAATACAGAAATGAGCAACAATCCCTGTGAAAAACGCCCAGAAACAGATTGTGCCACAATAGTTGTTTTTATACAAAGAAATGAGACCAAAGTGCCGTTTAAATACAGATTTATTATATTTAGTTGATCTTACATCCAGTTTTATAGTTGGAGAATAAGAAATGTCAGTGTCAGTTTAGAGCGCGCCAGTTTACACCACTGAGCTCTATGTAAAAGTCTGGAGAGCTGATAGGCTCGTCAGAGTGAAGCCATCTGGCCGCCATCTTACCACTCACATCACGAAGTGGAACGGTCATTTAGACTACTGGAAGCTACACAAAACTGAACAAGTTATTTATGTAGTTGGTGAGAAAAATTACAAGAAAAATGCCTGCATGTGCAACAGTGAACTGTACAAAGTATCAGGTCAAAGGTTTTGGACGGGCATTTCACTTGAGTATTGATATTGTGTGATCATTTTTACGTGTGTGCGCAGTGCATGGACCTCTTATAGCATTTTATGATGGTTTGCAAGAGGAAAAGAAAAAAATAGCAGAAAATCTGTCTCATTGTCTTGTCTGATTTTATTGAAAATCTGACCTTAATATCTGGGATGAACACTGTGACTGGGTCAGATTTTCGATGGAAATGTCCCAGACTAGATCAAAGCCAAAATCAAGATGTGTTTGTTTGATATTGAATGTAGCTCAAGCTCAACGGCCCCAAATTCAAAAAGAAAAATTAAAGGGGAAGAAAGGGCAATATATAGAGTAAATATAACAATAAAACACACATTGACGAACCTTATTCAAGACTTAGAAAAGTTTTTTGTACTAAGGTTGGAAAGTTATAGTGTTTTGAAAGTAGCTCGAGCAAACTATTTCCACAGTTTGAACAGCCCACCATGATATTAATTTTATCTAATCAGAATGCACGTTCATTTTCTCTGTGTAACACTCATGACGTATGTATGTGCCCGGTTGTGTTGGCTCATTGAGGTTGGGAATAGCACGTGTGAATCAGAAAGTAGGATGAATTGTAAGTGATCGGCTACACAATGCCACAGTGTGTTGCTTTCGGGTGTAATAACAGAACCGATGGAAAGCATAACGATCCTCCAGACGTGTCTTTTCACTCGTTTCTGCTGAAAAACACCCGACGCCATGATTACATGCTTCTCTCCTAGTGCAGTGGGTAGGGCTGACGTCACGGTCTTTTAAAAATGGTGACTCTTGTGCGGTTTAGCGTACCGACTATTATATTTACAATTACCAAGATATTTCGTTGTTTTCTAGTACATAAATTTGATAGAATACTTAAGAATACGTTACTTTGTCACATCAGCAACCGTATATATTGCCCTTTCTTCCCCTTCAATGGAGTAAATTAGCCTCAGGAGCCTAAATGAAAGAAGGACCATAGCCTTATGCAGAAATGGCAGTGAGGGATGTAAATAAAAGGAGAGATGTCATTGTTCTAGTTTGGTCAGTAGTTATTTTCATTTACCGAAGGCTAAGCACAACTGACAATGTAGATCATCTACACGTCACACACATTTCCACAAATTGACAAAATGGGCATGATTGTCTGTTTTAACGACATGATTCTAGTTTAAATTGAGTGCAAGTCAATCAGAGTTGGTCATATTTTTCGGTCAATGACTGATTTCCCAGATGGCGGCCAATATATGATTTACTGTACAAAGAAAAACTGAGATATCTGTAAAAATAATAATAGCAATAAAAAAGCTGATCAAAAAATTATCAGAGACTGGAAAATAAAGAAAACAATAACAGTGAAGGGGAGCGGAATAAAGATATGTAAGGAATGTGGGTAAAGTGGAGAAAATAAGAGGAAGTAATGAAAGGGGAAAAAGTCAGGAGATACTTTTCTTGGGGCAAATTTGATCGGATAAGAAAAGTTTAACACTAACAAAATACACGCGATGTGAGTGGTAAGATGGCGGCCAGATGGCGTCACTCGTGTCTACAGCGCGGATTGGACAATGAGCTCTCCGGATATTTTACACAGAGCTCAGTGGCGAGGCCTCGTTCGTCATCGGTCACGTGGTTGTATGCAACTTAAGCCACGATTCGAAGCGGGGATTCATTTGGCATATCCGGTGGTGTAGTGGTTAGCGCTGTCATCACCTCACAGCAAGAAAGTCCGGGTTCGAGCCCCGTGGCCAGCGAGGGCCTTTCTGTGTGGAGTTTGCATGTTCTCCCTGTGGGTTTCCCCCACAGTTCAAAGACATGCAGGTTAGGTTATATATATAGGATTCATTTGGCACATGATTCGAAGACTCGGTTTCGTCTGACCATCACGAAATAATTTGAAAGAGTCGATTCATTCCCTGAACGACACATCATCGGAGTGAGTCTGTTTTCCGGAAGTGAAAGTGTTTCTCTTTCAGCCTCGACGCCATTTTCTTGCTGTTGGGAGAAAATAATAATAAAAACTCCAACTCCAGGCAGAACCGGTGAGTTAATATTCTGAAATGCGTAGCAGGAAATGACTGGGGGGCATCAAGCACTTCCTTGAAAGTAATTTATAGTGCCCTAATCCGACCAGTGTTGGATTATGGATGTATAGCATATAATTCATTAGCCAATACTTCCTTGTTAGATCTAAACAAGATACAAGCCAAAGACCTCTCCAGTCCCAGCACTTCAGGTGGAAGTAAGGGAGATGCCACTGGACCTCAGGCGACTGAAATGATCAGTATCATACTGGCTAAACCTACAGGGTCATGAAGACAATCACCCAACCAAACAGGTACTAAGGGAATGCTGGGAGTATGGTCGACCCGTACGCAGTTTTGGGTGGGATGGTAATCAGCAGGCAGATCAATTGGGGATCAGTGACATTCCTCTTTGCAAAACAATTACAAGGTCAATCATTCCCCCTTGGTTATTTTACTTCCCTATTGTAAATTTGAAAACTAAGGAGATTGCAAACCAGAATGTACAGTAGTATTTAGAAGGAATGTGTGATGACACGACACAGATGCTTCTAAAGACGAAACTGGTAAGACAGGAGCAGCAGTATTCATCCCCAGCTACAATATAAGTATTGGGAAAAGGATGTCAGATCACTTGTCAATTTTTTCAGCAGAAATGATGCCTACAGAGAGATTTCACTCAGTGCGTTTACATGCACATAGAGAAAATCGAATTTCTGCCATTGCTCGTCTGAAATCGAAGTTCTAAATGGCATGTAAACACCTTAGCTCGGCTGAAATTGAACCGAACTTGATTTCTCGTAATCGAGCTACATGACCTAGATTATGCGATTTTTGCCGAGCTACTTAGTGCATGTAAACCCTATCGAGCTACGTAGTCGAGCTACTTACTTCAGCACTGCCCCTTCTGGGAGTGACGAGTGACGAGACCACAAGCGGGAAACACAACAGCCTCGGTCGGAAAAAAAAAAAAAGCAGCCTCGGTCGGCATGACACTTCACCTTAGCCGCCCACTTTATTAGGAACACTTCTGTTCGTACATACAAACTACAAACACACTTCTTAGAGTTTATTTTATTTTTAAAAGGGACAGTGTACAAATTAAACATTATCCTTGTGGTAAGGACAGATGTCCGTACCAGGTTATAGCAATACATGCTAATTTCCACCTGTAGTCCCTTTGTTTATACTCTTGAATAGCTCTTCATGATGACAACCGGAAGTGTACCAACACAATGGGGCGTGTAGCGCCACCTGTGGCTCGGGTGCACAATGCACCTCACTCAATAGCTCGATTTCACAGTATGCATGGAGGATTGGATTTCTCTGGCACCCCTGCTGGGACCCTTTGCTCGATTACCGACAGCAGCTCGATTTGGATGTGCATGTAAACGTACTGACTGACGTCACCCGAAACCGGAAGTAAACAGACCCTGCGCCATATTGGAAGACCAACAAACTCGTGATTAGGAGGAAATAACGGCAGCGGTATGTGAACCCACGAGAATAAAGTGGAGTGGCAAACGACTTAAACAAACAAATCTGAGCTGTTTTATTTATGATTTATTGGCCCAACAGTAGACTTGAAAGAAACCTGTGTGAGACTTGGCAAAAAACTGTGGGTATAATGGATAAGTCTGTGCATGATCTGTAATGTGACGGTCCGTCTCCTTCCCCCTCTCTCCTGCGCTGAGTTGCGCTCAGTGTCAGAGCCTAATTAAGCGCAGCTGACGTGCAATTGACACTCAGCGGAACTCATGTTTTTGTGTTAAACAGCAGTCCTCACTTACTAGCAAGCAGAGCAGACACAGACACGCATACACACACACATTCACAGATTACGGTATTACATTGAGCAAGTGAACCAAAAGTAAACCCTTGGAACGTAAAAACCACAACTTGCACTTGGAATCCCGCTGTCGCCTATGGCTTACTGCCGCGATCGAATGCTGCTGGCCTGTGCAACCTCTTCCTTGACGAGTGGATCTATTGTCACCAGACCTGGATGGATCCAGAATCAAAGAGTCTGAAGAGTTGTGAGTTAAGAAAACTAGCTGAGCCCATTTATTTGTTCATCTGCTCTGATTTCTGTCCCTCCAAACATCAACGATAACTAAACCCTGCCGTTGATTCATCAGATTCAACACCTACAAGTCCATAAGCATCCGATATACCAACACACTACACGCACTACACTACTACCTTCTTTTCTTATTTTGGGGAACGTGAACTGAACTGAATTGACTTTTGCTTCCGATGGAACCTTTTGTTCCGGAGTTTTGAGTTGTGTGCATTGTGCTTCGTTTAGAGAAGATAATTTTATGTTGGATGCTTCTTTATTGGATACTTTTGTTATTGAGCTTTTTGAATGAAACTAACTGAACATAAGGAACTGCGTTTGGATTTTTCCTTCACAAGATCACGACACTGATTTTTTTTCTGACGGTGTTTGGTTAAATATTATTTCATTAATTTTAACTTGCAGTTCCAAAACCAAACACCGTTACAGAAATGGCGCCCAACGTGGGGCCTGGCTTGTGATGTTATCTTTCCAGGCCCTAGAACTGACTGAGAAATAATTGGCTGCTTATTTACCTGCTTTTTGAGAATAACTGCTGCATTGAGTTTAATATGGAGTGACATTAGCACAAAAATTGGAAATATTTGCTGTGTTTTTTGAACCATTTATAGTGTGATTTGCACTTCTTGCTGTGACTTTGATGGACATTATTGCTGCGTTGTGCTTTGCTTGTTGGACTGATCAGTTGCCGTGCTGACTTGAATTGAACTCTTTGTAGTGCTGTGTTGGACTTTGAAAGACTATAAAGAAAAAAAAACACACACTGTTGGTTTGACATTGCATTGAATTTACTGTGTGAATCACATTGAGACACATTGAACTGAGAGTGACTTTTTTTCTTTCCATTGCTGCCGTGTCTTCCATCACTGCCATGTTTTTCAATTTGCTGCTGTGATATCCATTGCTGCTGTGTTTTCTGCTGCTGACCTGCATTGAACATTGTACATATTTATTGCCAACATTGTTATACATTTTGTGTGTGCATTATCATGTTTTTTTTCCCCACTGAGTCACCCACCAACATCATACTCAACCCTCCTGACATTGCTACACCTGTCACCTCTCAACACATAACAGTCCCTACATTTTCCCTTCTCAAACAAACAATCGCTGAAATGTCTGTGTCTCACTTGATCACTTCTTCAGTAACCTCACCTCAACCCGGTAATGTCCCTGTGTACTCCCATGCTGAAGAGGGAGCTATAACACAAACCACATTTACAACATCCAACATGTCCATGGCAAGTCCAATATCTGAGGCAGACTTTCCCCTGCAATTGGACCTTCCCAGAACACTCCCCACACCAGGACAGGAGTTTGGACATTTGGCAGAACGTGCCCATGATGGATGGGAAAACCTGAATCAATATATGAGGCAACATCAGAAGGACTTGAAAGATATGGGAAGAACAATACAAAGACACAGATTTCATATGGAGTCAAAATTGGAAGCACATACTACACAAACGCAAGATCACTTTGTTCACCTCACAGCTGCTGTACTGGCCTCAAGGGAAACAATGGAGAAGGAGCTTGATTCTATTGTAAAGGCTATGAGGAAAATTGCCACAGATGAATGTGAGAAAATCAGAGTTACCACATCTGCTGAGCTCACTTTTAATCTAGAATAACTGCAGATTGAGCTCCAAAATGACTTTAAATCATCACAATCTGTCATAGCAGATATGCAGACAAGGATGGTGACTCAAGGAGACCAACTGACTGAGTGTATGTCTTTAGTAAAAACCTTGACGGCTAAAGTTGACACTCTTTGTGATAAAGTGGACACTACCTTCAGAGACACCAGGAGGGCGATAGGGGAATTGCAAAGCAGGACTCCTCCTGACTCTCAGCCTTCCCCTCTACTAGTCAGACATTCATCTTCCCCACATACTACTCCTCACTCTGCTCCCGTGGTAGCTCCTAGCATGCAATCAAGAATAGACCACATCAAACTGATGAAAGTTTTCCCTACATATGGAAGACCAGGAGATGATCCTGATCCTGTCCTTTACCTGTCCAAGTGCCAAGATTTCATTGCTTTGCATCCTCTGACTGATGGTGACATTCTTGCCACCTTTCGCACCATTTTACATGGCACGGCCAGAGATTGGTGGGAAATCACCCGCACCAAAGTTGCCACATGGGAAGAGTTTAAATCCTCCTTCTTGTCTGCTTTCCTTGCAGAAGATTACCAGGATGAACTAGCAGAGAGAGTACCAGTGGCGTGCGGTGAGCCCTATGGCAGGGTAGGCAGTGACACATGCTGTGCACTTTTTCATGCTGTGATTAGATAGATAGATAGATAGATAGATAGATAGATAGATAGTAGGCCTATACTCAAAATAATGATGGAAAAAAATCAAAGCAAATCAAATCGTTATTTTCAAAGACAGCCGCTAGATGGCGCTATGGTAATGAGCCACTATCTGTTCAACACCTTTCACAAAAGAACTAAGATGTCAGATTATGCATCTTCAGACGCTCATCTTTCTCCGCAAATGCGTTTAACAACTTCACATAATTCCCCCTGTTAGCTGAATCAGTGGTTTCATCCCTCCCCCTAAATGCTAGCTCCTGCCTGGCAAGGTAGCAAGTGGCACAAATCAAATCCTTTAGTATCTCACGGTTTTCGCGAACTTTTGTATTATGCACGGAAATTTGCAGTCGACTGGCCTTGTCCAAAGCTAAATTTATTGGAGTCCCCTTCCCAAATGTTTTCAATGCTATTTGATTTTGGATGTGTACATTTGATCTTTCATGTTTGGCCAATGCAGTGGGCAGGTTGTTTAAATCAGTGTAGCCGGCACATACCCACACATTGTCACGCTGTTTGGAGAACAGCAGACAGGGGAAGCAGAACAGACACTTGCTAACTTCACACCCGCAAAGCCACTCTTTTCTGTTGTACCATTCCGGCTGGAATGTACGTACAATTTATTGCCCCTTTCGCTGATGGAAATCGTTAAGAGGGGGTGTTGGCCTACCTCGATTGATTGTAAGCAACTTCTGCTGGTAATCAAGTTTGTTGAAACACTTTGTGTGCAATTGTAGACATATTCACCTGTGAAGTTTTCGCTAACGTGCTCAAAATACAGTGTGTGGGGCAGTAGGCACTTCATGTGCAATGTAACAATTTTTCATTTTGACCGCTGTGATTGGCTCGCATATTCCCGCTGCGGCAAAAGCTGAGCTTTTGCTCCCCATAGACTGTCTATGTGATACATAATACGCATGCGCAACCCCCCTATATTGGCAGCATTGAAGTCAAGACAGGCAGACCCAAAGGGAGCCTACCCTGGTCTTCGAAATGCGAGCGGAGGATTGCGCGTTCCCGCGACAACCTGCCAAAGCCTGGGTGCTTTGCGTCGTGCGATAACTTGGGTTTTTGATCGGTCTTCGGAGACGTAAATGTACTTTTAACAGCTCATTTGTTCCAACTCAATGTTTTGGAGGTGAATGTGAACTCTCAACAATATATTTTTTAAAAACACGTGTTGGTTTTTATTTTAATGAAATTTACCTAAGGTAGGCAGTGCCTACCCTGCCTACCCTGACCGCACATCTGTGGAGAGTACGCACCAAGAAACAACAGGATAAAGAACCAATCAGAGATTTTGCTTATTCTTATAGGGCACTGTGTACTAGATGGAACCCACAACTCACTGACTGACATTGTGAAGCTTATACTGAAAAATATAAAGCCTTACCTTGCCAGCCAACTCTGTGGACGTGTGAATGATGTGGATGAGCTTGTGCGTCTGGGCCACCAATTTGAGAGGGACCATGAGCTGCAGTTGGAACAAGAGCAGGCCATACAAAAGAAAAATAATCAACCACTGAAATTTTCAACCCCTGTGCAGCAGGTGGCGCGACCACCTCTTTTGTGTTGGCGATGCCAAGGTTCTCACAGTCCTGGTTCCTGTCCACGACACAACTCTTCTGTGCCCCCTACTGGCTCACGTCAACAAACTAAACATAAGCCTAATCAGAAACAGGGTGGAACTTCAACTAACATATTATCTGCTATTACGGCTAAGAAGACTCAAAAGGCACTCACCTCCACTCCTGCTGCTGCCACAGATCCACCATTCCCACTTGTTCCACAACAACTAATTGTGCCTATAAACATTGGGTTCTGGTATGGGAAAGCAATTTTAGACACGGGTGCCAGTTACACATTGATTCATGAATACCTCTGGTCAGACTTGCTACATTCCACAGACCTCAAAGCATGGACACAAGGCCCACTGTATTTGGCTAATGGGGAAGCTGCAACACCACTTGGCTGGACTGATCTCAGTATCACTCTGCATGGAACCACAACTGACTTGCCAGTAGCTGTGCTCCCATCTGAAGCACTGGCATACGGTATTGTGTTGGGGCTTGACTTCATTTTCCACAGTCAAATAGAATTAAATGTCACTGACAACTCTTACACCTTCAAGACAAATCCTTCCGTTTTCTTCCACTTCCAGCCCGGTAATGCATCGGTATCTACATGGCAAGAGCTGCACAAGAAGAATGTCAAAGCCCGCTACCCTGATCAACTCTTGCTCCTTAGTTCCATCCCACCACCTCTGTTTTCTTTGGAGCCAGAATGTCTGAATGTACAAGAATACATTGACCAAGCTGTCTCTAATGCTGAAGTACACGATTTTGGGAAACTTCAGTTACGGGAACTTCTGCAAGGCAATCCCCAAGTTTGTACCCACAACGTTGGGAAAACCGAGGTGTTGCAACACCAAATTTACACTATCACAAATATACCAGTCAAACAGAGACCCTACCGGATGTCACCAGTAAAACAGGCCATCGTGAAGGACCACATTCAGGAGATGTTGTCGGCTGGCATCATCGAACCATCTCACTCCGGCTGGTCTTCTCCCGTGGTACTGGTGCCTAAAAAAGATGGAGGGCATAGATTCTGTATTGACTACAGGAAACTTAATGCCTTGACAGAAAATGATGTCTTTCCATTGCCGAACATCTCGGAAATCCTCGAATCTCTGGCAGGCTCAACCATCTTTTCCACCATTGATCTAAATAGCAGCTACTGGCAGGTTGCTATGAGCCCTGACAGCAAAGCAAAGACTGCTTTCATCACAACATCAGGCCTTTACCATTTTAACGTCATGCCTTTCGGCCTTAAGAACGCTTCTGCCACTTTTCAGTGTTTGATGGAGGCTGTCTTGAAAAATCTATGTGGAAAATGCTGTCTAGTATACCTTGATGACATAATTTGTTACTCTGCCTCTGAGTCTCAACATTTTGTCCACCTGCAAGAAGTGTTTAACTGCCTTCGCTGTGCAGGACTGACCCTTAACTTAAAGAAGAGCTGCTTCTGTTTGAAGGAGGTCAAGTTCCTTGGCCATACTGTGAGTGTTGCTGGTGTCACAGCTGATCCGGATAAGGTGTCTGCCATCCTTTCTTACCCGGTCCCACAAAACCTCAAGGATGTTCAACGGTTTCTTGGACTGTCTGGGTGGTACCACCGTTTTGTCAAAGGATTCTCACAGATTGCTGAACCCTTGAACAACCTGAAAAGGAAGGGACAAAGTTTTGTGTGGACGGCAGAATGTCAGCAGTCCTTTGACCACTTAAAAACATGTCTAACATCTCCACCTGTGTTGGGCCACCCAAACCCTGACTTACACTTTGTGGTCTACGCTGATGCAAGTGAGACTGGATTGGGTGCTGTTCTAACCCAGAAGACTACACCTGACTCGGAACAAGTAATTGCTTATGCAAGCAGAACTTTGAGCAAAGCAGAGAAAAACTACTCAGTGACAGAAAAAGAGTGCTTGACAGTACTTTGGGCACTTGAGAGATGGCAATATTATCTTGAGCCAAAGATCTTCACAATTGTCACTGACCATGCTGCTCTGCAATGGGTCCTTTCATCCACCAAGACCTCTAGTCGGCTGCTGCGGTGGGCGCTCAGACTGCAGAAGTTTGACTTTATTGTTGAATACAGGAAGGGAAAACTCAATGTGGTCCCTGACGCCCTGTCCCGCGTTCCGCCTTCTGCTGGTTGTCTAGCCACAGTGCAAACTGAGCCTGACCATTTCCTATTGTCTGCCGATGTTCTCTGGGAAGAACAGCACAAAGATCCAACAGTTACAACAGTCTTCAAAGCATTGGCTGAAGGAGATGAGCAGCATTTGGATAAATTCACTGTCTCTGAGGACAAGGTATACCGGAAAATCTACACAAAAGATGGTAAAATACATCATCGTGTATACATACCTGAGTCACTCATAGATACCTTGTTCCAAGCATACCATGCCAGCCCTCTGAGTGGTCACCTAGGGATCTATAAAACATACAAAAGATTGTATGATGTCGCCTGTTGGCCAGGTATGTGGTCAGACCTAAAAAAAACGTGTTGCCAGCTGCCTGACCTGTCAAACAGTTAAGTCTGACAATAGAAAGCCCTCTGGCAAGCTTCAGCAGATTGAAGTGAAGCGACCAAATGAGATGCTAGGTGTGGACATCATGGGGCCTTTTCCTTGCAGCACTGAGAGGAATGAGTATCTGCTGGTGTTTGTGGACTACTACACCCGGTGGGTGGAACTCTTCCCAATCCGATCAGCCACAGCACAGACTATAGCAAAGCTTTTCCGTAAAGAAATGCTTACTAGATGGGGAGTACCGGATTTCCTGCTGTCAGACAGAGGATCCCAGTTTGTTTCTGCACTATTTCAGGAATTGTGTCAGAACTGGGCAGTCACACCTAAGCTCACCACTGCTTATCATCCACAGACGAACATGACCGAAAGAGTGAATAGGAACCTTAAGGCAATGATTTCGTCTTTTATAGCTGAGAATCATAAAAAGTGGGATCATTGCCTTCCGGAGTTCCGCTTTGCCCTTAATTCCTCGGTCCATGAGACCACTGGCCTCACTCCGGCAGAACTACAGCCCGGAAGAAAACTGCAGAGTCCGATGGATAAAGTACTGTCTGGCACAGATTTGTCCCCAGATGACTCTTGTTATGATGATGTAAATCACCTCAAAGACCTACAACAGAAAATTGAGAAAAGCAGTCAGAAAGCAAAACAAAGACAACTCAGAAATTACAATAAACACAGGAGAGACGTTACTTACAAACCGAAGGATCGAGTCTGGGTTCGAAACCACCCTCAATCTTCTGCAGCACGTCACTTTTCTGCCAAGTTGGCTCCAAGATGGAAGGGACCGTACAGAATTGTCCGGCAGCTAGGATTAAACAAATCCGTTCTACTCATCCAGACGACTTCGCAACGGCGCCGTTGCCAGATCTTTCCACTCTGGAACCCATTCTCAAAAGATTTTGTTTTGGGGCACCCAAAATGCCGGTGCCGTGTGGACGCCAGGCCGAAACGATAAACAATTTTATCAGATTCACCTGAATCCGTTGCCGTGTGGACAGGGCCTAAATAGTGGGTTGTATACAATAGGGAAACGTCATTCTGGGGCCTGTGCACACTGTGGAGAAGTAGAAAAGGTTGAGCATGTTCTTATACACTGTACTCAGTATTCCAGTGAGAGAGAGAGAAAATGGGGAGAACATTAAGAAAATCTGTAACTATAGACAATTTATTAAGTCAGCCATTCACACAATTGGCAGTAACAGCTCTAACACAGTATTTAAAGGACACTCAACTAGCAAATAGAATTTAGTTTTTTTTTTATAATCAGTCTGCAATGACTTGTTTTTGTTTATCCCCATGAAGGGTTTCACGGGAAGATCCTCGTAATTGGTTTACGGGAAGATTTTGTCTGGTTATCCTCATAATTGGTTTACGGGAAGATTTTTGTTTGGTTATCCTCGTAATTGGTTTACGGGAAGATTTTTGTTTGGTTATCCTCTACACAAATTCTAGACAATTTGGCCGGAGTTTCTCTAAGCTCCGGTGAGGTGGGACGAGGGCTGATAGGGCATGTCCGCCCTCTGAGCACCAATACACGTCAAGAAGAGCAAGGATTAACTCAAGCATACATCTCTTAATATTGTTAATGTTCTACTCCGTTTTATTTTACTATTTCAGCTAGAAGGTTAGAATTCTTCTGTGACCTTGTGTCTCACTGTGTACTGTACTGTTGTGATGACACACTGCTCGAGACAAAATATTGATATCTTTTTGAACATTCTATCAGGACGTGACCTGCTCAAGGTCTGACTGCAGGCTCAGTTTTGATTTATTCTCATGCAGGCATTTGCAACGATTAATATCCCTTGAGATCACGCCTCAGCCCGGTAGATGGCGGTAATACACATCGATTGTTAACCGCCAATAAATCGACAGAAGAAGAAGAAGAACCGGTGAGATTAATGAAGCCCAGCATGGAGTGCTGAGTAAAAGTAAGTGCTGTGTTGGAGAGAAATGTGGTTTGTATTTGACTGAGCTCGTGTAAAAACAGCAGTAAAACTGCAGAACTGAAATCATCTTCCCTGTAAAGCTGCTGTTTATTAGCTGTGTGTTCTATATTCAAGTTTCTCTCTTCAGTTTCTCATCTATTAAACACTCAGTTTGGGGGAATTTAACTGGAAATCACATTTTTTGGGGATAGTTTTCAATTTAACGACTGTAACACCGGAAACTACTTTTTTTAAAAGGGGAAAAAACCCTGCGATTTGAACCCACCCATCTCTGTGTAAAATATCCGGAGGGTTCTTTGTTCAACCCCCGCTGTAGAGATGAGTGAAGTGGCTGTTTGACCACACCCATCGCGTGCATTCGGTTTATGTTAAACTTTTCTTATACGATCAAATTTGCCCCAATAAAAGTGTTTCCTGACTTTTTCTTCCCTTTCATTACCGCCTCTTATTTTCTCAACTTTACCCACATTCCTGATACAACTTTATATCGCTCCCCTTCATTGTTATTGTTTTTTCCCTTTTCCAGTTCACACTCTGATCATTTTTTAACAGCTCTCACAATTATAATTATTTTCCCGGAGATTATTTCAGTTTTTCTCTATTACAGTGTATCTTTCTCTTTCATATATTTCTTCTTCCTTTCTGCTTTAGGACAGTTGTTGAAACAGGATTATTTTCTCATGTTCTTTTCCATTTTAACTTCATTCTCACAGTCATGTCTTAACAGTATTTATTGGTCACATAATTCACATCACACATGAATCAATCCTGATAGATTTCAATAACTTATAGATTATTCCTCAGTGCTCACACTAATCTCACACCTCATTTACTGTAATATACATTGGCTTTTTATCCTACTGAATTATTACACTAAGTAACTTTAAAAACGCACATTGATAAAACTTGCTGAATTTGTGCTGAGTTTCTCTCAAGAAGAAAAGAAATATATCACAATGGAAAAATAACTTCGTTCCGCCCGAATAAGTTCCAAATCTGTGCTCAAATCAGAATTTAAGGGAGTTGTACTCAATAACGTACAATATGACTCGGGTAGTCAATGACATGGACAGGCTTTAATTTTCAAACAAATTTTGCATACACTGTACACACACAATCTTGCCTATAAATACCCGGGGGAAATGATGGGAAAATTGTCATTATTGAAGATGCCACGCCTAAGCCAAAATCAACGTGAACAGGCCATTGGGATGTTGCGTGCCGGAAGTACACAGACAGAGGTCGCCCGGCACTTCGGTGTTCATCATTCGACCATTTCCCGTTTGAGTCAGCGTTACAGACAGACAGGGAGCACCAGGGATCGTCCACGCCCTGGTCAGCCTCGAGTCACGACGCCAGTTCAGGATCAGCACATCAGGCTAGCTCACCTCCGTGACAGATTCCTGACACCCTCAGTCACTGCTGCTGAGACCCCTGGACGACACAGACCCAGAATCTCCAGCATGACGGTCCGAACATGGACCAACTGTCACTTTGAATTTTTTTATTGTGAATTAATTATTGAGTTTGACAATAAATGTCCTTTATCGATGTTTCAAGATGTGTGTGCATTACATACAATATCATAAATTTCAAATATATGCATGGATCTAAAGTGATATCGTGTTGAATTCCATTGTGCGTTTTTAAAGTAACTTAGTATATATTAATCTTATTTTGTTTGATATCATTTATAAATAGATATTGCCTGATGTTATTTAGGTTTTCTTGAAATGTCAAATTTTTTAATGTTTTGGAAATATTGCAATAAATTGTAATGAATTGAGCACTTGTTTCATTTTATTATGATTAATGATTGATTATATGTAATCGTGTACGCACACGCACGCATGGATGGATAACGTCCAGTTTGTGTCCCCCCCCCCCAACAATCAGATGTCCAGTTTTGTCTAGCTTCATAGGCAGAGATATGACCAGACCAATCCGATGTGCGCGGTAATATGGCAACCAGATCGCTTCACTCTGACTAGCCAATGAACTATCCAGATATTTTACGTAGAGATCAGTGGATTTGAAGCCATTTAATGTGATTTTGTAGTTTTCTCACATGCTCTCCTTAGATCAGAACGATACCCTCACGAGATCTTGTCAAAAATATGGCGGAGTGTGTATATGTATGTGTGTATGTACTAAAAGTTGCTAAAGTGCAGCTGTCCCAAGAAAACAAACAAAAAAATATTTGAGACTCTGTCATCATGAGTAGACCCCGAAGCCGTTTGTTTTCAGGATAATGGCTGGCTGATGAAATTATTGGCTGGCTAGCTGACTCAGCCAAAACCTTAATGGCTGCTGCAGCCACCAAAATGTTTATGGCTACAAATGGCTGATACTGTTTCTTCACGCCTATGGTCTACGTTCAATTGATTATAAGATGCAGTGTACTGGTTACACAGATACATAGGCTATTTCCACAACACAGTTTGGTTAAAAAACTGATTGTACTACAACAAATGGTGTAATTATGATAGCATTTATTGATTATAAGTTATTTATTTATTACATTTATTTATTATAAGTACTTAGATGTATTATTATTATCTCTCTCTCTCATATACACACACACACACACACACGGGTCATTTAACGTGAAATCATATTTACCACAGGTCCCCTGGTCTCTTACTTCATTGTAAATATAAATCTAGCAAGATTGTAGTTCAATGCTAATAATAAGCTAATCTGGATTGTTCGAGGAAGGCATCTAGCTATCTACTCTCACTAGCAATGACCAGTGAAGGACTGGCAGCTATCTTACTATGATGAAAGTAGAGTGGTGGAGTACTTTTTTTTTTTTTTTTTATCAATCTCGAAGTATGTGAAACAAACAAACAAACAAAAAAAATACCTTTACACTTTCCCTCAGCAGCGGCAAAGAATGCAGCCATCTCGTCGATATCGGAGTCGATTGATGCTCTGGGTGGGTTCCCGGGTTCCCCAGTGTATCGTGGTAACGGTGTGAGGGGCGGGAAGCCAGACAGGTAGTCACAACGGCAAGCTTATGGTGGCTCTCTGTGCTGTGATATCAGTTCTAAATCTCTACAGTGTATGCCTATACGTCTCTATTGTGTTACTACTAGTGTGTACAGTTGATCATGTTTGTGTCACTTTTCTTGTAGCTCATGATGTGGATAAACCCATTATTTGATGTACACAATTCTTAGTGGCTCAGCCAAATTTTATTAGATAGCGGCTCAAATTGGCTTACAAAATTATTGGCTGGCGGCGGCTCAAATTCTAAATGGCGGTTTTAGCGGCGCCTGGCGGTGGCTTCGGGGTCTAATCATGAGGATCAGCGATATTTGGAAATTGCTTAATGGGTGAATGTAGGTGTAATGTCCTGGCATTAGTGATCAGTGTTTTCTCAGAAGGAGGGCCTTCTGTATCACAGTCCATGTGATCCCTCAGTAAACACAGATCATGGATCGTTCATGGTGTAAAACATTCATATCACACACCCCTACTTTAGGTTCACAGAAATCATCTCTGTTTAGTGCAACTGACTTCAAACTGACTGACTTCTGGATCAGAATTTATTCAAACTAAAACCCATGCTGGTAATGCTGGTAAAGAGAAAGTAATATTCAACTTAAAGTAGCCCTTCTATTAACTACAGATGATTTTTAGTCACCTCCTGGTTCAGCTTTTTTAGTGAAGGCGTCACAGCTGACCTGCTTGGACTTCAAACTGTTTATTCTCCCTTCACATGTGCAGTTCATTAGATGTGAAAAAAAAAATTCTCCAATTTTACCAGCACCTTTTTTTTTTCCTGATTCTTAGGAGTTTAATTCATTCAATCCAAGGGCTCAGCGTCTTCAGGAGTCAGCAGTGAGTTCGAGCTGTGTGTCCATACACTAATATTCAAAAATGGAGAGCCGTGATCTGGACACAGATAATGTGACCCCACCCTCAGAAAAGCAGTAAGCTGCCATGTTCTAATATTTTGATCATTTTCATATCTGAAATTGTGTGTGTGTGTGTGTGTGTGTGTGAGAGAGAGATACGGTATATGAAAAGATCTGAAAAGCATGCTTTAAGGCAGTTAGGTTTCCACTCTATAGCTCTGTGGGCTATGACCTCTGGTGCTGCCATTTAGTACATAAGAAGAGGTAGAGCTCTCAAAGAATATTAAACAGAAATATCACAATACATGATATAAGCAGCAAATTCGTCTCTCCCAGTATTTTGTGTTGTGATATATTTGAGAAAATGAAATTCTGTCTCATGCCTCCTCTATAATGTTGTACAGTAAACTCCAGAGAAAGAGATCAGACTCACCAGAACCCAGCTGTGTCTCCATGAAGAGTGATGCGTCTATGGATCGTCCATTGAACTTGAAAAATAGAGACTCCTCATCTGTCCACAGGTAACATCCCATAATTCTCATAGTTAGTCACTGTAGAGAAAGACTGTGTTTACACATTCCTTTATCCAGTCCAGATCATCATCAGCATTTTGATATTTATCAGTTTGTGATACTTTAATTAGGTCCTAATGCTGCTACAATACTTTCGCTAAACATTTTAGAGTAATTAAGATCAATAATGGCACAGTTCAGTGTTTCACAGTGTCACATACAGGATAAGGCAGAAAGTGCATCTGGATGTGGCAATAAAACTAATAGTAATGGCAAACAAAGTAATTAAAATAAGCAGTAATAATTAATAATAACCCATCTAAATGGTGTATATAAAGGACTGTCTATAATGTTGTACAGTAAACTCCAGATGAAGAAATCGGACTCACCAGAACCCAGCTGTGTCTCCATGAAGAGTGATGCGTCTATGGATCGCCCTTTGAACTTGAAAAATAGAGACTCCTCATCTGTACACAGGTAACATCCCATAATTCTCATAGTTAGTCACAGTTAAAGGCTGTGCTACATTGTCATTAGCAGCTGTTTTGATGTAATATATTAGTGTCTATCATTCTACTGTACAGTTTTTATGATATAATAGATTCTTAGTCTTTAGTGATGCTCACTTTCTGGGTGGCACGGTGGTGTAGTGGTTAGCACGGTTGCCTCACAGCAAGAAGGTTCTGGGTTCGAACCCAGCGGCTGGCAAGGGCCTTTCTGTGTGGAGTTTGCATGTTCTTCCCGTGGCTGTGTGGGTTTTTGGGTGCTCTGGTTTCCCCCACAATCCAAAGACATGCAGGTTAGGTTAATATGGGACAGCCTTGGGCTGAGGTGCCCTTGAGCGAGGCACTGAACTCCCAACTGCTCCCTGGGTGCTGTTAGCATGGCTGCCCACTGCTCTGGGTATGTGTGTGTGCTCATTGCGCATGTGTGTGTTCACTGCTTCAGATGGGTTTAATGCAGAGAGGAAATTTCACAAGTGTGTGATGAATAAAGTTGTGCTTTCTTTTTTTTTTTCTTACAATAATATTTTCAGTCAATGCTTTTGAGGAAGGAGCGTAAACATTTATGAAGGTCAAAACGTCTTACAGATAGTGTCTTAAATGCTAATTATATAAGCAAAAAACAGTATGGAATGATACTACTACTATTACTGCTACTACAACGACATAATAATAGTAATAATAATAATAATAATTTATTATTATTATTATTATTATTATTATTATTATTACTGATTGCACTTGAAATGAATTGCATTGCAGTTGAATTGAACACCGCCATTCAGCTGGATGAGTTAGCTTTGTTCCGAGCCAACAGAGATGCAGCTCTGTGCGGTAAGACTCGCGGAGGTGGCTTGTGTATATACATCAACACAGAATGGTACAGGAATTCGGTGCTAGTCTCTGGTTATTGCTCATCGTTAGTGGAGTTTGTGACTGTTAGATGTAGACTGTTTTATTTACCACGAATATTCACTTCAGTATTCATAATCAGAGTTTACATTCCCCCCAGAGCTAATGCTAAGGAATCACTTCGTGTATTGAACGGTGCTATCAGCGAACTGTAGTACACACACCCAGGTGGACTGTTTGTCACCGGAGATTTTAACCATGCAAATCTCAGGTCAGTGCTTCTGAAATTCCATCAGTATGTGGACTTGGCAATGAGAGGGGCAAGCGCACTGGATCTTGTTTACGCAAACATTCCTGGCATGTACCTAGTGGAGCTCTGCCCCTACCTTGGCTACTAGGACCACATATCTGATATGCCAATTCCAGTATACAGACTGCTCGTCAGACACTCCAAAGCAGTTCTAAGGCAGGTGAAAACCTGGCCAGAAGGAGCTATTTCTGCTGTCCAGGACTGTTTTGAGAGAATTGACTGGGACAAGTTTAGGGAGGCTGCAACCAATGGTGACTGCACCAACTTGGAGGAGTACACAGCATCAGTGACCAGCTACATCAGCAAGTGTATTGATGTTACGGTCTCCAAGCTCATCATCGCTCGCCCCAACCAGAAGCCATGGATTACTGTGGAGGTGCGCACACTCCTGAAGACGTGAGATGCTGCCTTCAGAGCAGGTGACAGGGCGGCCCAAAGAGTAACGAGGGCTAAATTGTCTCAGGCCATCAGAGCAGCAAAGCGTGCGAATGCCCAGAGAATCCACAGCTACTTTCAGGACAGCAGTGACGCACGGTGCATGTGGCAGGGCATCTAGGCCATCGCAAACTACAAGGACCCAACCACCTGCCTGTGACAATGATCCCTCCCTTTCAGATGTGCTGAACAGCTTCTACACACGGTTTAAGGTGCAGAACAGCATGACAACAAGGATGACCATCCCTCCTCCCAACGACCAGGTGCTGTGTCTGACCACAGCCGATGTGAAAACTCTATGCAGAGTCAACCCACAGACAGCTGTTGGACCAGACAGTATCCCGGTAAAGTGGTCAGAGGATGTGCAAACCAGCTGGCAGATGTTCTCACTGACATCTTCAGTGTCTCCCTGAGCAATACTATCATTCCAAAGTGCTTCAAGACCACTACCATTGTCCCCTGTGCTGAAGAAGTCTTCAGTGTCCTGGCTCAATTCCTGTCCCGTTGCACTCACACCCATCATTATGAAGCACTTCGAGAGGCTCGTCATGAGGCACATAAAGACCCTGCTGCTTCTCTCCCTGGACCCCCTGAAGTTCATATATTGCCATAACCGGTCAACAGATGATGCCATAGCCACCACTCTTAATCTGGTCCTTAGCCACCTGGACAAAAAGGACACATGCGTTTGAATGCTGTTCAGACTTAAGTTCAGCATTCAACACAATCATTCCTCAGCAGCGAATGGGAAAGCTTAGCCTGCTGGGCCTGAAGACCTCCCTCTGGAACTGGATCCTGGATTTCCTGACTGAAAGGCCTCCGTCAGTCCAGATTGGGAGCAGAGCATCCAGCACCACCAAACGGAGCACTGGGGCCCCCCAGGGCTGTGTGCTTAGTCCACTGCTGTTCACTCCACTGAATCACAACTGTGTAGCAATTCACAATTCAAATCACATCAAGTTTATTGATGACATGACTGTGGTGGGTCTCATCAGTAAGAACGATGAGTCAGCAGACAGAAAGGAGGTACAATGGCTGTCGGACTGGTGCAGAGTCAACAACCTGTCTCTGAACGTGGGCAAAACAAAAGAGATGGTTGTTGACTTCAGAAGAGCACGGAGTGACCACTCTCCACTGTACATCGATGGCTCACTCATGGAGAATATCAAGAGCACCAAATTTCTTGTTCATCTGGCAGAGAACCTCACCTACTCCCTCAACACCAGCTCCATAGCCAAGAAAGCCCCAGCAACATCTGTACTTCCTGTGAAGGCTGAGGGAAAACCCATCTCCCATCACCCAGCCACACAATATTCTACAGAGGGACTATTGAAAGCATTCTGAGCAGCTGCATCAGTCTGGTTTGGGAATTGTACCGTCTTGGATTGCAAGACCCTACAGCAGATAGTGAGGACAGTTGAGAAGATCATTGGAGTGTCTCTTCTCTCCATCAAGGACATTTACATCACACACTGTATCCAGAAAGCTACCAGCATTGTGGATGACCCCTCACACAGTCTCTTCACCCTCTTGCCATCTGGAAAAAGGTACTGAAGCATTCTGGCCTTCACAGCCGGGCTTTTTAACAGTTTTTCCACATGCCATCAGACTCCTCAACTCTGAGGGACTGGACTGATGCACACGGATTGTTGATCACACCACTCCCACTGCAGACTGTGCACAGTGAACCATAATGCACCATCAGTTTTACTATGTTTACAATGCTTCTCACACACAAAATGTTAACAAATGTTTACATTTATTTATTCCTTTTTACATATACTACCTCAATATGCACGCTCAACTTTCCACACAGTAACAACTACTGGTTGGCAGTATACTGTGGTCTATGCTAGTTGTCATTTTTGCAATGTCCTTGTTTGCACTTTGTTGTATTTGTAGTCCTGTGATGTTTAAAGCAAGACACCCTTTCGATTTCATAAAATCGGTGAAATTTAGTTCCCGCTGAAATTTGGTCATTGTGATGCATGTTTATTTCTGTAATATCTCAAAAAAAAACAAAAACAGGCCATTCTGTGGCTGGGAAGTTATTTATTTTGAGGGGATTCCCGAGCAAATAATGCGCATGAAATCACGTGTGGTGCACAGTCAAGCAGAGAGAGGAAGTCCAGTGTGCGCATTTGCAAGTTTTCATTGACTGGGCACTGACCCAGTTACATCATTTTGCTGCGAGACGAGGAGCTAATTATAACATTCACACGGCAAGCCAATGGATTCTACACATCAAATGCCGGTTAGTCTGTTTCTCCCTATCATAAATATTGTAATTAGGGAAGAATACGCTGCAATTAGTCCAAATATGTATCTTTTTGAGGCAAACCTGAGCCTGGTCACTCATCTTGAAGTCCATTTTTCATTGAGCGTATTCTAGCCAATATTCATTAGTCATAATGAAAATTATGTATTGATGATCACAATGTAAATATTGTTCCTGTGCATTAGCATTTTTTTATCATTGCGATGGTGAAGACTCCTGAGTGAAAAATGTGTGTAATTGGACTATACACCTATCTTGCACAACTGGTGAACAACCTCTCGATTCGCCATCATACTGTGCAGTTCATTTTGTTAAGGAAGACTGTATACGGTTCTTTTTTCGCTGTGGCAGCGAGGGCGTGGTCAAGCACCGGTTTGTGAATAGAGCGTGAGGCTGGTGTGTGTAGTGAGAGGATCTCTTCCCCTGGCTAAAATCATGTCGGTACAGTGGTACACTTTTTTTTTTTTTTCTTTTTTTTTTTTTTTTTTAATTTTGAGAAACTGCAGAAAAACGTGTTGTGTTAAGTGACAGTTTAAAAAAATAAAAACGAAAGTGACATTGATCCCGCCTGCCTGTTACATTCATCTTTTTGATTTTTGTGTTTGCTCAAGTTTTTGCCAAACGTAGTGATCAGAAGTCATAGAGGAGCGTTCGTATTCCCAAAACTATCTTTGTAATGCCACTAATAGACTTTCCTAAACTCGACTTCAGTATAACCTCGTGAATTTCCTGTATAACCCACCCGTTTCAGATGTGAACCCGAGGAGAGAAAAAAAGTCAAATTTGATTGAAGGAGTGATATATATTTAATTAATTTTGTGTGTGTGTGTGTGTGTATCCGATCGCTGATATTCATTAGTTTGGTCCTGCGTTTCCTTTCCTTCGCAATACAGAGTCTTTTCTTCTCACTTTCCGTTACTGTAGTCAGTCTTCCCTGTTTCATGCGCACACTCGCGTGCTCCATTGTTCTCTCAGGTTGCAAATTTGTATCCCACAATGCATTGCAAATGGGGAAACCCTTCCACATCAGGCATGACGTCGTATCTTGGTTTAGGTCATGGTGAGGCATGAAAAAAATGGTGGAGAATTTAGGGCCATGGGGCTCTAAATTAATGAATTGTTCTTTTAGGGAAAAAAAAAGTAATAAAATCAGAAGTCTGTGATTCGAATTCAGTCGCTTTCAGTCCACTAAAAAAAAATAATTAGGTGTTGGGGGGAAATTCTTTTTATGGCCTAAATTTGAGAAATCTGAAAGGGAGTCTACTTTTAATGTAGCACCATGGTCCTGGAAAGGTGTTTCATTTTAAGTGTGTACTGTACCCAGTGTATATGGGTGAAATGACAAAGCCTTGACCTTGAAATAAAAATTACAGGATAAAATTTAATAAAAGAGAATCAAGTTTTCATCACTGATTCTAAAATTAAGTCAGTGCAAAGTAACGTTTTATATAAGATAAAACAAACAAAAAAACTACGTAACGAGATTACATATTACATCATAAAATATTACTACTAAAGTAGGGCTGCGTACCGGTACTGTGTACCGGTACTGTACCATGAAAATCGATTCGGTACAGGTCCAAAATACCGGATCATGAAGTACCGGTACTGTACCGATATAAATTTACACCAAGTATCTGCTTATTTTGTGACTGAAGATGCGTAAATCCTACCACAAAGACGAAAATTTAGCACTGGAAAAGACGTAAAATGCCGCGCTGAAACTTGAAATCGGAGCCATCTTTGATTTGAGATCCTCTCGCCACAGTCTCACGAGACATTGCGAGAGCCTGGCTGATCCAGCGTTCTAATTGGTCAAAAAGACTCAATCAGGTCAGACATTTTTCCTTTGCTGGCATTGGCAGTCTTTGCTGCTTTGTGTGATTTTGCCGCGTACGGGTAAGTTAAAGGCTGCGGATTGCGTGTAGTCTGTAGTATTCTAGTGTAGTCACTTATCGCTGTGAGACAACTTAGGACTTTTTGTCCCAAGTTAACTATAGTGTGAGACTGAGAGGGTGACTGAGAAGTGAGGTAGGAAACCTAGTTATGTTCGGTTTTCTTTGAATAAAGATACTGACAAGTTGTCAACAGTTTATTAATGTTTGTCATTATTGAAGAAGTTCAGAAGAATTTGTCAAATTGTTCAGGTACAGGTCCGGACCTGGACCTAAACCTCTGTACCTGTACCTGATGTTACGTTTAGGTACGCAGCCCTATACTAAAGCAAGAAATGCTAATATATGCATAAAAACATGGAATTATACCCACTACTACTAACAACGGTTATGACTAATAATAATAATCATGCACATTGAGTTGTTATAGGAATGAAAAATTACGCTATAAAACTTAGGAAACAAACACAAAGATTCAACACTTTTTCATTAAACACGCAACATTGTTGTTTTGTATTAAAATCCCGGCCCCATTGAGATCACCGTTACTTGGCCGTGTCTCCATGAAAAGCGATGTGTCTGAGTGTTTCTGTAAAATATAATAGAAAATGGAGACCCTTTATATGAACACAATGACTATTGACCATAAATCACATCACTGACATTACAGTATTTATTAATCATAATGAAAATCAGCATTTTCCTCAACCTGAACTCCCACCTCCCAAAAACATGTCAGTAGGTCGACTGATCACTAAATTGCCCCTAAAATGATGGACTGGTGGATCATCCAGGGTGGAGTATAATTCTGGATCCAGTTACAGATTTTATACCTCTGAACATTTCTGGCCAGCTTTCTGAAAAATACACATCTGCTTTTGTATCCATTTTAAACATTATCTGTTCATTCTGCATGATGGAGTGATATTCTGTTCCATCCCTAATGACCATATAGGAAGGAAAATCAAGAAAAACTCACATTAAAACCGGGACAGAGATTTTTTTTTTCTCCAGTTCGACAATATTTTTGTCATGTTGTATTCAGCACTGTGCTCTCTAAATGTTAATGCACTCTCAAAGAATTATTGTATTAAAATTAGGGCTAAAGTTTAGATTGTAGGATTAAAGGGATGAAAGTTATTGTCTATAACAGCAACTTTTTTTTTTTTGTACCCAGTATTTTACAGAAGGCAGGAGACGGAAGAAAAAAGACCATCACAGATACAGGGTAAGATCAAACCCAAGACTGTGACACTGACGCACGGGTATTATAAATCTCTCTGCTGTTATTTCATAGAGACTGATTAGATTATAGAAAACGTATAGGATAATAAAACCAATGCACGGTGAGAACATCATAAAGAACTGTTTGTGGAAACCAATCAGAAAAACTGTGATCTTAAACTCATGTCTCACCATGTCTTCCTACTTCACCCTGTCACACAGACACGCCCCAGAATCTGCTGCTGGAAATGAAGACCAGAAAAAGTTCAAATTAAATCTGATGAAGAAGTTTCAGTGTTTAAATGAAGTGATGATAAAGCAGGAAAACCGTGTGCTCCTGAATGAGATCTACACAGAGCTCTACATCACAGAGGGAGACAGTGGAGACGTCAATAAAGAACATGAGGTGAGACGGATCGAGGCAGCGTCCAGGAGAAAAAACGAGGAAACACCGATCAAATACAACGACATCTTTAAGCCCTTATCTGAAGAAGATGAACCCATCAGAACTGTAATGACAAAGGGAGTGGCTGGTATCGGAAAAACAGTCTCTGTGCAGAGGTTCATTGTGGACTGGGCTGAAGGGAAAGCAAATCAGGACGTCCCCCTCATATTTCCACTTCCTTTCAGAGAGCTGAATCTGATGAAGGACCAAAAACTGAGTCTGATGGAGCTCCTTCATGTCTGCTTTAAGGAAACCAAAAAAACAGAAATGTCCAGGTTGGAAAAGGTTCTGTTCATTTTTGATGGATTGGATGAGTGTCGTTTCCCTCTGGATTTCCAGAACACAGTGAGTGTGTGTGATGTAACTGAATCAGCATCAGTGCGTGTGCTGCTGATAAACCTGATCAAAGGGAATCTGCTTCCCTCTGCTCTCATCTGGATCACCTCCCGACCAGCAGCAGCTGATCAAATCCCCTCTGAGTACGTCCATCGAGTCACAGAGGTACGAGGGTTCAATGACCCACAGAAGGAGGAGTACTTCAGGAAGAGGATCAATGATCAGAGCCTGGCCGAGAACATCATCACACACCTGAAGTCATTAAGAAGTCTCTACATCATGTGTCACATCCCAGTCTTCTGCTGGATTTCAGCCGCTGTTCTAGAGAGAATGTTGGGTGAAGCAGAGAGTGGAGAGATCCCCAAGACTCTGACTCAAATGTACACACACTTCCTCATCATTCAGACAAACATCAGAGGAAAGTACTCAAAGAAGCAGGAGAGTGATGAAGAAATGCTTCTTAAACTGGGAAAACTGGCTTTTGAGCAGCTGGAGAAAGGCAACCTGATCTTCTATGAGGAAGACCTGAGAGAGTGTGGCATTGATGTGAGAGAAGCAGCAGTGTACTCCGGTGTGTGTACGCAGATCTTCAGAGAGGAGGTTGGGCTTCACCAGAGTAAAGTGTACTGCTTTGTTCATCTGAGTGTTCAGGAGCATCTTGCAGCTCTGTATGTGCATCTGACCTTCATGACGGAAAAGAGAAATGTTCTTGATCAGAGACGGTCCAAGACAATTTCAGATGTACACAGGAGTGCTGTAGATCAGACCTTAAAAAGTCAGACTGGACATCTTGATCTGTTCCTCCGCTTTCTTCTGGGTCTCTCACTGGAGTCCAATCAGAAACTCTTAAATGCCTTAGTAACACAGACAGGAAGTAGCTCCCAGAGCAAAGAGGAAACAGTTCAGTACATTAAGAAGATGATCAGTCAAAATCTTCCTGCAGAAAAATCCATCAATCTGTTCCACTGTCTGAATGAACTGGGTGACGATTCTCTAGTGGAGGAAATCCAACACTACCTGAAATCTGGAAAACAAAGTAAACTCTCTCGTTCACAGTGGTCTGCTCTGGTGTTTGTGTTACTGACTTCAGCACAGGAGCTGGAGGAGTTTGACCTGAGTAAATATACCAGTACAGAGAAGATAACAGATGAGGTTATTGTGAAGGTGATGCCTGTGATTGCAGCATCCAGAAAAGCAATGTAAGTAAAGCTGAATATAACTGTTCTACTGTTCCACTGTTAGAAAGAGAGAAACTGAAAGCACTTGGACAAATCTGTACTTTGGGACAAAATCCACAACTCCATTACTCGAGTGAAAGTAAAGATCCTCCTGGTCAAATGTTACTCCAATACAAGTGAAAGTTGTTCAATCAAATTTTTACTTGAGTTACAGTGCTGGAGGATTTGCTTGTAAAAATACTTAAGTACTTGGCGAGTTGTCCAGGGTGTACCCTGCCTTTCCCCCGTAATCAACTGGGATAGGCTCCAGCTTGCCTGCGACCCTGTAGAACAGGATAAAGCGGCTAGAGATAATGAGATGAGATGTTTTCTTGTTTTCTCATGTCAAGGCATTGTTGGATTGTTGCCACAATGCATTTACAGAATCTAATGACTTGGAAACAACCTATTGAATGCAGTGACTTGCTTGTAGAACAAAAAACGTTTGGAATATGATACAAAGCCTGTAGAAATTAGGGGATAACAGTTGCATGTAGAATTGAATAATACTGAAGGGCTGCTATTAAACATGTGGAGACCAGTTGGTCATTTAAGGAGAAAAAGTTCATATGGCGGGCGACACGGTGGTGTAGTGGTTAGCGCTGTTGCCTCACAGCAAGAAGGTCCAGGTTCGAGCCCCGGGGCCGGCGAGGGCCTTTCTGTGTGGAGTTTGCATGTTCTCCCCGTGTCCGTGTGGGTTTCCTCCAGGTGCTCCGGTTTCCCCCACAGTCCAAAGACATGCATGTTAGGTTAACTGGTGACTCTAAATTGACCGTAGGTGTGAATGTGAGTGTGAATGGTTGTCTGTGTCAGCCCTGTGATGACTTGTCCAGGGTGTACCCCGCCTTTCGCCCGTAGTCAGCTGGGATAGGCTCCAGCTTGCCTGCGACCCTGTAGAACAGGATAAAACGGCTAGAGATGATGAGATGAGAAGTTCACATGGCAGCCAATTAACAACACTTACAAACAAGAAATTTCCAAAAATGAAGCAAATAATCACAATTTTATACTTATAGTTTATTTCCAATGTTTACAAATTACAGCTCAATTGTAGGCTCCAATTTCCAATAAACACTGAGGTGTGTTTGTTTTTTTTTGTTTTTTTTTTCCTGTGTAAAACCTTCACTGAGTTTTGGTTTGAAAATCTTTTTCTTCACATCTTTGTACATTAAATTTGTGTTATTAGTGAAATGAAACGATGCAGACACTGGGCCGATAGAACCATGTGGAGTTTGCAGTAATACAGAATTATAATTAAAATCTTTACTGTTATTATGACCTGATAAAAGGTTTTATTCAAGTGGAAAAACAGACTTTCACAGAATTTATTCGAAACACCATTCTTATTTACTTTTATTACATCATATCAATTTATTACATGCTAATTATTCTTTTGTTCTTCTATCCTGACATCTTTTTTTAACTTTTTTGTCCTTCACAGCTTTTGTTCTTTTCCCTGCTGTAGCTCAGTGATTTTATTGATTTCATGTCAGACAGGGAGAGACAACACACAGAGTGTAAGGGGAAGAATATGTCCAGTCTGTAGATCACTGGCACCAGGAACAAATAAGGAGCACCTGGCATCACACACACACACACACTGTTAGCCAACGAGCTCATCATGAGTATCTCCATAAAACTCCTTCAGCACTGGGCTGTGATCATTTCAGTCGCTCACTAATTAGAGAACAAATCAAATGTTTGATCTGTTCAGATAAATATGACTCTGCTTCGAACTCTGCCTGCTTCATCTAAGCCTGACTTTTTAAACTCCTTTTCCTTTCTCCTCTTATAAATATTTTATATCAGACTCTTATTTCCCAATTTGGTGATCAGATTTGATGTTGCGTGTTTATCTCAATTGTCAGTGATGACGTGCGCAGCAGAAAACTCAAATCCGAACAGCTCGAACTGTGAATTACTGTTACAGCATTTCAGTGTATTGTCAACTCGGAGTTTGTACTTTGGTCATTTATGAAAATGAAATGGTGCAGTGAAAGATTTGAGGACCTGTTTGATCATTTGTGTGAGTCTATTTTGTATTTTATTTCCTTCAGGATCAGTTGTGATACGATTAAAGGGAGAAGCGCTGAAGCTCTGGTCTCAGTGCTCAACTCAGAAACCTCCAGTCTGAGAGAACTGCATCTGACTGTGAAGACACTGGATCTGTCTCGGAATAAACTAGAAGACTCAGGAGTGAAGCGTCTCTGTGCTGTACTGGAGAATCCTCACTGTAAAGTGGAGAAACTGAGGTAAGATCATCTCTCTGAGAGTCACAATAACTCACTAAAGCAGCAGTTAATAGTTGTATACAGTGTTGTTTATCAATTAAAATTTTCTGTAAAACATGCAGAACAAATATATTCGTCATGAAGTGATCATTTCTCCTCAGAATCACTTTTAAAAAAAGAAATGTCTTTACAATTAAATGTGATCATTAAAAATCCAGTCAAGCAGAGATAAATTCTGCAAAACCTGACTTTTCACTTAAACCTTTAAATTATTGACTTTTTGCTGAATCATTTACACCTGTGGTAATGTTTGAGTCATTATTAATAATAGCTTGTGATTGGTGAAGAGAATAGAGACAGTCCAACATGAGAGACATCATCTTCACAACCACTATTACACCAAGATGAAAATCTGTTGATGAAGTGTGTGTCATTGTGTCTCTGCAGGTTGTGTGATTGTGGTGTCTCAGATGAAGGCTGTGCTGCTCTGAGTTCAGCTCTGAGATCAAACCCCTCACACCTGAGATACCTGAATCTGTCAAAGAATAATCTGGGAGACTCAGGAGTGAAGCGTCTCTGTGCTGGACTGGAGAATCCTCACTGTAAACTGGAGACACTGAGGTAAGATCATCTCTCTGAGAGTCACATGACCTGCTCCTCAGTAAGACACTAATAGTGAGACTGAAGCAGAGGTTTTAGGTTCATCATCAATGTCCTGAGGAGGAAGATTGTTTCTTTTCACTGCACACTTATGATTTGTCACAGAGTCTTTGGGTCAGATGGACGTATGTGAGAAGCTGCAGCACAAAACAGGACTTGAGCCGACTGCAATGTGTCTGAAATTTCTTACTTTATTTTAGAAATTAATGAAAATTGAATTATGACCAGCATAAAAAAAAAGTTCCCAACTGACCATCTCAGATTTGCTTCATACTTTTTGAATAAAGTCACTATTCCCAATAAAGTGTGTAAAATTCCAGGCTTGTATCTGCATTAGTTTCTGAGATATTGAGGCTTTTAACAGGCAGCGTGGCTCGAATTTTACTGTAAAAGCAAGTGCAACAGAAAAACATTACAAAGATCAATTTGTTATTTTTAACTTTTCTTTCTAGTTACATGTTGATGAAGTGTGCGTCATTGTGTCTCTGCAGGTTGTGGGGTTGTGGTGTCTCAGATGAAGGCTGTGCTGCTCTGAGTTCAGCTCTGAGATCAAACCCCTCACACCTGAGAGAACTGAATCTGTCCTATAATAATCTGGGAGACTCAGGAGTGAAGCGTCTCTGTGCTGTACTGGAGAATCTTCACTGTAAACTGGAGACACTGGGGTAAGATCATCTCTCAGAGTTACAATAACTCACTGAAAGCAGCAGTTAAGAGTTATATACAGTGTTTTCAATTAAAATTTTCTGTAAAAGTGCAACATGCAGAACAAATATTAGTTATTCACTGATCATTTCTCCTCAGAATGACTTTCACTCTCTGGAATTAAGGAAATGTATTCCTAACTAAATGTGGTCATAAGAAAAAATAAGTACATCCCATGGATATTGTAGACTTCTCTCAAAATATTTAAACAAGCAAACATTTCAGCCTTTTGACGCAGTGCCTCCAGATAAAGATAATATACTTGAACAAAACAACAAGGAAAGTTCACTCCTTCAATCATTTATTCAACAAAAATATCAATAGATGTAATATTCTTCTGTGGAGAAAGTAAGTATGCCCTTGCCTTCAGAAGTTAGTATTGCCCCGTTTAACAGAAAAAACCTCTTGGATGTGTTTTTATATAATTGTCCTCCAGTCTCTGACGTTGGCTTGCTGAAATTTTTGACCACTCTTTCATGCAAAATTCCTTCAGTTGCAAGATGTTTGAGGGTTTCTTGCATGTTCTGCCATTTTTCAAATCTTCCCACAACATTTCAGTGGGGTTCAAATCTGGGCTTTGATTTGGCTATTCCATAACCCATTTCTTCTTTGAGCCGTTTCTTGGTGGATTTGCTTGTGTGCCGAGGGTCATTATCTTGTTGAAAGATCCACCTCTGGTTCAACTTTTAACTTTTGAACAGATGGCCTCACTTTATCTTCAAGCACTCTTTGATACGATTCAGAATTCATGGTTGAGTCGATGAATGCAAGCTTCCTAGTCCCTGAGGCAGGAAAGCAACCTCAAACCATAACATTTCCACTACTGTGCTTCACAGTTGGTGTGAGGTTGTTCTCCTGAGAAGCTTTCTTTGATCTGCACCACACATTTGATTCATCTGTCCAGAGCACGTTATTCCAAAAGGCCTGGTCTTTGCATACATGTTCATTGGGAAACTGTAGTCTTGCTTTAACTATCCCTTTGGACAGCAAAGCATTTTTCCTGGCATGCCTTCCATGCAGGTCAATTTTTTGTCCAATCTCTTTCTGATTGCAGATGTAGGCACTTTCACACCAACAATTGCAAAAGTTACAGATCCAGTGATTAAATTTTGGGGTTCTTGGAGACTCTCTTAGCATCAAACGGTCTGCTCTTGGGCTGAATTTGCTGAGGTGGCCAGGTCCTGGACAAATTGGCAGCTGTATGAAATCTGTGCCACTTGCAGATGATTTTCCTAACAGTGGAATGATTTCTCTCTAATAATTTAGAGATCTTTTTATAAATCCCTTGTCATTCATTGGCATCCACAACCTATTTATTTATTTATTTATTTATTTAGAGGTCCTTAGAGAGCTCTTTAGATCTTGGCATGATGACACCACACACATCAAAAGCAAAGAGAACACCAGACCTAGAATGTCAGGTTTAAGTAAGACGAGTTCCACCTGCACCTTCACCTGCAGGAGGTTTAACTCAATGGCACCTAATCTGGAACATCTGATTCTAATTTGATGAACATTGAAGTGTGATAAATGTAAGGGTATACTTAACCCCGATTCCAAAAAAGTTGGAACAAAGTACAAATTGTAAATAAAAACGGAATGCAATAATTTACAAATCTCAAAAACTGATATTGTATTCACAATAGAACATAGACAACATATCAAATGTCGAAAGTGAGACATTTTGAAATTTCATGCCAAATATTGGCTCATTTGAAATTTCATGACAGCAACACATCTCAAAAAAGTTGGGACAGGGGCAATAAGAGGCTGGAAAAGTTAAAGGTACAAAAAAGGAACAGCTGGAGGACCAAATTGCAACTCATTAGGTCAATTGGCAATAGGTCATTAACATGACTGGGTATAAAAAGAGCATCTTGGAGTGGCAGCGGCTCTCAGAAGTAAAGATGGAAGAGGATCACCAATCCTCCTAATTCTGCGCTGACAAATAGTGGTGCAATATCAGAAAGGAGTTCGACAGTGTATAATTGCAAAGAGTTTGAACATATCATCTACAGTGCATAATATCAAAAGATTCAGAGAATCTGGAAGAATCTCTGTACGCAAGGGTCAAGGCTGGAAAACCATACTGGGTGCCCGTGATCTTCGGGCCCTTAGACGGCACTGCATCACATACAGGCATGCTTCTGTATTGGAAATCATAAAATGGGCTCAGGAATATTTCCAGAGAACATTGTCTGTGAACACAATTCACCGTGCCATTCGCCATTGCCAGCTAAAACTCTATAGTTCAAAGAAGAAGCCATATCTAAACATGATCCAGAAATGCAGATGTCTTCTCTGGGCCAAGGCTCATTTAAAATGGACTGTGGCAAAGTGTAAAACTGTTCTGTGGTCAGACGAATCAAAATTTGAAGTTCTTTATGGAAATCAGGGACGCCGTGTCATTCGGACTAAAGAGGAGAAGGACGACCCAAGTTATCAGCGCCCAGTTCAGAAGCCTGCATCTCTGATGGTATGGGGTTGCATTAGTGCGTGTGGCAAGGGCAGCTTGCACATCTGGAAAGACACCATCAATGTTGAAAGGTATATCCAGGTTCTAGAGCAACATATGCTCCCATCCAGACGACGTCTCTTTCAGGGAAGGCCTTGCATTTTCCAACGTGACCATGCCAAACCACATACTGCATCAATTACAGCATCATGGCTGTGTAGAAGAAGGGTCCGGATACTGAACTGACCAGCCTGCAGTCCAGATCTTTCACCCATAGAAAACATTTGGCGCATCATAAAACAGAAGATACGACAAAAAAGACCTAAGACAGTTGTTACGTCCTGAGCCCCCTCCTGGCATCAGCTCGCCAGTGCACGGGCAAGGCTGGTGTCAGGCGGGATAATTAACATCATTCGTTACACCTGGGTGGCGTACCTGGAACATAAGATGGAGCTTTGCTCTTCCTCAGGAGGCACCTACTGGCTGTGTGTGTAGACGCACAGTCATTTTATCTGCACTCTCTCTTACTTTCTTCCCCTTCTTTTTTTTGCCTCTACATTGACCACATAACTGACATACACCTTCACTCATCCACACAGTCCACGCCATACTTTGCACCACATATGTTTACCCTAGACATTTGGAAAACTGGTAATTATAAGTAAAAGTTTACAATTCAATCCGTAACCTTTTGTGTGGTCTCCCTTTTTATGCTGTGGCGAGTTTACGAGCCATGCCGTAACACAGTTGAGCAACTAGAATCCTACATTAGACAAGAATGGGTTAACATTCCTATCCCTAAACTTGAGCAACTTGTCTCCTCAGTCCCCAGACATTTACAGTCATGTGAGCATACAGTCATGTGAGCATGAAAAATACAGTCAAGCAGAGATAAAGGTTCAAGTGAAGGGCCAGGTTTTGTAGAATTTATTGACTTTTTGCTGAATCATTTGCACCTCGAGTAAACTTGAGGTCAGTAACAGTGGTAATGTTTGAGTCATTATTAATAATAGCTTGTGATTGGTGAAGAGAATAGAGACAGTCCAACATGAGACATCATCTTCACAACCACTATTACACCAAGATGAAAATCTGTTGATGAAGTGTGTGTCATTGTGTCTCTGCAGGTTGTGTGGTTGTGGTGTCTCAGATGAAGGCTGTGCTGCTCTGAGTTCAGCTCTGAGATCAAACCCCTCACACCTGAGAGACCTGAATCTGACTGATAATAATCTGGGAGACTCAGGAGTGAAGCGTCTCTGTGCTGTACTGGAGAATCCTCACTGTAAACTGGAGAAACTGTGGTAAGATCATCTCTCTGAGAGTCACATGACCTGCTCCTCAGTAAGACACATTCTCTAATAGTGAGACTGAAGCAGAGGTTTTAGGTTCATCATCAATGTCCTGAGGAGGAAGATTGTTTCTTTTCACTGCACACTGATGATTTTGTCACTGAGTCTTTGGGTCAGATGGACGTATGTGAGAAGCTGCAGCACAAAACGGGACTTGATCCGACTGCAATGTGTCTGAAGTCACTGTGAAATTTACTACAACACTGTAACTAATCCCACAAACTGCACCTGAGACTCAAACTAACTGCCCTCTGTGTGAGCTGTAGGGTTTAAAAGCAGCAGTGACATGGTGGAAATGATCTCAGGAATATAGAGTTTAAAAACTAAAATGAGACGTTAATGCCATAGAACTGATGCAGAAAAAATTAAATAGATAAAAAATGACTTAATTGAAAAGCAGGAAAGAACTTCCAATGAAGTGAAACCCATGGCAACAATCATTTTGTTGATTTTTGAATTTTTCAAATAGAAATAATAATAATAATAATAATAATAATAATAATAAATGTTAAAATCGTAAATAATGTTCCAGTCCATCTCTGTCAGTGGTGATTGCTTTAAGATGACACTGGAAGCCTGGCTTCCCCTCACATTTCATTAAAATGCAGCAATGAAACGTTTCCCAAAGCGTCTGTTTTATTCATCAGTCTTGGTGTTCAATATTTTAGTGAATCAGATTGATGGAGTATCTCACTGCAATATCGCGCTGTTTGTTCATTAAACTCGAACTGTTTATTTCACCGAAGTGTCTATCTCGTCATTTTGAGCCCCGCCCAGACGCACCGCTTCACTGGGAGGGAATGGAGTGTGGGCATGTATGTTTTCACATTTAAAAAAAAATCTCACTGTAGAACCAAAATGTGGTTTTGGTTTTCCTGCCTGGATGCACACCTTGTCCTTATTATGATTGGTCGATCTCTCAAAGGGGTGGATCCTTGTAACCAATTACCAATCAGTAAACTGGGACAGAACATGATTGACATCTCGGACCTAAACATATTGGAGCCTGCAGTGGTGGAATAATTTGGCAATATTTCAGATAAATTGTAAATCTAAAGTTCTGTTTGATTATTTGCATTAATTTCTAAAATTTGTTTCTGATTTGTAACTTGTGATCTGTAACTTCCTCCTTCTGCTCACAGCTTAGCTACTTCCTTGATACAAAATGTTGAAAAAAATTATAAATCCATAGGAACAGACACACACACACACACACACCTCTTATTTAAAGACACACAAAGCAAATCTTGATGTTCATAAACTGAGGCAGTAAAGTGTGTCTCATTGTGTCTCTGCAGGTTGTGTGATTGTGGTGTCTCAGATGAAGGCTGTGCTGCTCTGAGTTCAGCTCTGAGATCAAACCCCTCACACCTGAGAGTACTGAGTCTGTCTGGGAATGAAATTGGAGACTCAGGAAAGAAGCTGCTCTCTGCTATTAAGGATGATAAACATTACAATCTACAGGAACTCGGGTAAGTAATAACCTTTTGAGGCATTTTTTTTTTTTTTTTGGGGGGGGGATTTAACCTCATTATCATTTTTCTTTAATTTCAGTAAATGTCACATGACCAGGCCATTAAATGAAACCAGTTTTAGAAATTTTCACTGTGTTCTATTTAATCCGATTTTTCCTCCCAGTTGTCTTTAATGCTGTTTGTAGTTCAGTAAAATTCATTTAAAATTCATCTGAAAGCAGAAGATGGAGTCAGTCAGAGTCTCCAAAATGTCCTGTCTGAGTGCATGAGTGATTGTAAATGAGCACCTTGTCTCCTTGTGACACCCTGCTGTCTCTGACTTCATCCTGCTGCTTTTGTCTGAATAAGATGATCTCGGCTTTTCCCTGTTTCTGATCAGCAGCACACTTCTCAACTCTCCTCAAAACTCAGTAAAATGATCATCTTTAATGCTACACTGCCACAAATATGTGATTTAAGGAGCCACTTGACTCACTCTGACACTCCTTCCTGCTCTCCACCTCCACACCGTGTCTTCTGTCGTTCCTGTAAAATTCACCTCGGCTTCTTCTTAAAGTCTGCACTTAAATCTACATGTAGAACAAGAGATCAAACCCACCGCAGTGTTAGTTACTGTTTAAAAAGCTCCAAAGCCTGTGATTGGATAAGAGCAGTGATGTGATGGGAAATGTCTGCTCACTTTCCTGTTAGATCTTGTGGAAGTTCTCGTTTGTTGGAGGTCAATGTTAGAACAGAGATATTATACAAGACTCAATAAATGTTTAATTAAATTATAAACAGGAGATAATAATGTTTCTCTTGGAGCAGAGATGATTCCATGCTGTTGGTCTTGAAGTACCGCAGTCCAGTGTGTGGGGATTAATCCAGATGTTTTTCTTTTATTTTCAGGTTGTGATGACTCCGGTGTTCCTGCATTTCCATGTTGGGGAACAGACAACATTCATAAACACGTCAGTCATTTAGTTCTAACAAATGAAAGAGACTCGGAGACGTGGTCAGTGTGTGTGCATGGTGCACAGTGAATCAGACTGCACACAATTCTACGCTGAATGTGGAACAACTTGTGATCTGCATGAAACTGCCTGGACCTCAGTCCCTTAAAAACCCTGAAAGAGCAGGTGAAAAGGCACAGGGACTCGAGCTGAACCCAGTTTCAGGACATTGGTGGGATTCTCCTCTGGCAGAATCGGCATTGGGGGAGTTAATCTGAGGGCCCCAAGGAGACTCACTACAAGGCACATTTATCACTTTGACCTTTGGTTATTTCATATACACTCACTGAGCACTTTATTAGGAACACCTGGATGAAACCGCCTTGTTGAGAGGGTTCACCGGAGAACGGCCAGACTGGTTTGAGCTGACAAAGGCTACAGTAACTCAGATAACCACTCTGTACAATTGTGGTGAGCAGAAAAGCATCTCAAAATGCACAACACACTGAATACTGAGGTGGATGACCACGTCAGGTTCCACTTCTGTCAGCCAAGAACAGAAAGCTGAGGCTGCAGTGGGCACAGGATCACCACAACTGGACAGGTGAAGAGTGAAAAAACATAGCCTGGTCTGATGAACCTCGATTTCTACTGAGGCTCACAGATGGTGGCATCAGAATTTGGCACCAGCAGCATGAATTAGTGTTCCTAATAATGTGCTCTGTGACTGTAAATTAGAACTTTTTGTTGTTACAGGATCAGAACCAATCTGTTCTTTATTTTCTCTGAGATCTGATCCTGATTTTTTTTTTTTTTTTTTTTTTGCTGGTATCAGCTGCTGAAACCTAATAGGGAATCAGTGTCATCCCTTTGATTTAAGCATACACTACTTACATCATGTAGCACAATCGTATCAGTCAAGTAGATCTCATCTCATTATCTCTAGCTGCTTTATCCTTCTACAGGGTCGCAGGCAAGCTGGAGCCTATCCCAGCTGACTACGGGCGAAAGGCGGGGTACACCCTGGACAAGTCGCCAGGTCATCACAGGGCTGACACATAGACACAGACAACCATTCACACTCTCATTCACACCTACGGTCAATTTAGAGTCACCAGTTAACCTAACCTGCATGTCTTTGGGCTGTGGGGGAAACCGGAGCACCCGGAGGAAACCCACGCGGACACGGGGAGAACATTCAAACTCCGCACAGAAAGGCCCTCGCCGGCCACGGGGCTCGAACCCAGACCTTCTTGCTGTGAGGCGACAGCGCTAACCCCTACACCACAGTGCCGCCCATCTGATGATGTTTTACATCATATTTATGCAGAAATATAGAAAATTCTAAAGGGTTCACAAACTTTCAAGCACCACTGTATTGAGTTTCTGTTGTCTCTGAATGGTTATTTGCATTGAATCCTTGACGTTTAGCTTGGGCTATCACTTAAAGGTAGACAAACATTGTAGGAGGTTATATGGTACTTAACATTTAAAGGTAAATCAAAATGCTCATTAGTTCAAGTAGTCTTGCTAAAAACAGACGACAAAGTACAACATACATTAACTCAGGATAGCCACCCCTATTAATACCTGTACAGCAAAGGGGCGCTACAATACTTAGCTTATGAATCTGCTCATCCATGTTACTTATTCATGTGCCATAGTAGGCAGCCCTAACTTATGGTAAGTAAACCTTCATTTTTGTTTTCTCATTCTCAAAGGATTTTTCTTTTCCCTCTCGGACAGGTGACTGGTCAGCATCCTCTTGGTCACTGCATGGGGTTTCAGTCTGGTGATCACACTCAGCATCTTGTGTCAGTGTCGTTCTCTCATGTCTCCGTATCCTCTTCCTGTTGATCCACCTGGTGTTCTGTTTTGTCCTCATCGTTGAAATCCTCTGCTCCATTTTCTAGATCGACCTCTGGTGCCTCTGTACACAGATCTCATTCACCCTGTTCCCTGTCTTCTGCTTGCAATCCTGTAATTCCTCTCCAGTCATCCTCATCCTCTGAACTGTGCTCTTGCTCTTGATGCTTGTGTCTCTGCTTGCTTTTCTGTGTTCTCTTCCTTGGCTCTGCAGGTGACACCAGAACACACTATAGTGCAGGAGTCACCAAACTTTTTTCTCTGGGGGCCACATTGTCGTTCCTGACTGTGATGGGGGCCGGGGTCAGGTCAGCTATATAACATATTTGTCTGGGTCATACAATTCTATGACCACCAGCAGGCCTCATTGTGTAGTAGAGATTACTAGCCTGGCACAGCCATTCCCACTCCTATATCCCCACTCCTATATCAACACGACTATATCCCCACTACTATACCCACACTACTATATCAACACTATCCACACTACTATATCAACACTTGATTCCTGGCACATATTTGTTTATATTTACTAGTGGTTTGCCAAAGTAGTAATTGAGTCTTCACACTTTGTTTTAATTTGAAATACCACAGATATTCCATTTATTTATTTTCTAATAAAAATAACATCAAAGCTGTCAAGGTAAGAAACATCTGCCTAGTTGAGGTGATTGACACTAGCAAAGGTGAGTGGAAAATTATAAATTGTAGGTAGGCCTGTTGATATTATTAATAATATTAATAATTGTGTGCAGCACTTAATAAAGGTCAAATAAATAGGCCTAGAAAATAAATAAATTTTTTAAAAAACAGTGAAATTATAATATGAGCAATAGATCAACTAGCCAGCTCTTATGCCTATCCATTTGAGCATGTTCAGTAAACATTTTTTAGGTCAAGGTGAAAATGAAATGAGCAGTAGGCCATTTACAGGTCAAAACTAAAGCATAATACAGAATAATGGGAATCAAAATCAGTAGTATATGTAGGTGAGCTGGATTTGTACTTGTTGATTTGTACTCCTTGTCGGGACACACCTCCTCGGCCACAGCAAGCATGCATACTTTAACAAAGTCCCCATCAGTAAACGGCTTTCCATGGGTAGCTAGCAGGTGAGCTGCCTTATAGCTAGCTCGGACAGCAGCCTGGTTGATCTGGGTTGGGCGAAGGAATCCATTCTGTTGTGCAGCCAGTCCGCATTTCATCCTCTGAATCCTGTCTTCTCTTGTTTGCCCTCGCAAACTAGCATACTCTTTGTGGCGGGTTTCGTAGTGACGACGCAGATTATGTTCTTTGAAAACCGACACACTTTCTTTACATACAAGACAAACTGCACGGTCCTTACACTGAACGAAAAAATAATCGGTGGTCCACTGTTCTTTAAAAACTCTGCACTCTCTGTCAGCTTTTCGCTGACCGCTAGCCATTTTGCTGTCCTGAACACTGACAGTTCTCTGCGCATGCGCTGCCTGTCACTGCTTGATCGCGAGCATATGACGAAAATATGAATAGTTCATTTTATAACTAAATATCCATTTTAATTGATAAAATCAACAAAATACAAGATGCAGACCTGTTATTATTTGCCAAAAAGCAATTTAAAAAAAAATAGGCCATAACCACTTTTGGGATCGCCTCATAGGGCCAGTTCAAGTGGCGAGGGGCTGGGGGGCCGGTCAAAGGGGGGTGGCGGGCCGGAGTCGGCCCGCGGGCCGTAGTTTGGTGACCCCTGCTATAGTGGATTGAACATTCCACCCTAAAAGCAAAGAGGAAGCAGATTTTTTTTTTCTTCACATATCTCTCAGCTGAGTGACTTTTTAGCTCAGACAAGCTACGATGGATTTTTTGTTGTTGTTTTGAGTGATGAGTACCACAGTATGATGCTTCCCCCCCCTTTTTTCTTTTTAAAGCTGTGAATGAAGGTACATCATGTTGACACTACTGCCCTTACAGAAAAAACACATGAATTTCACGTTACCATATGTTACCACATGTGGAATACATTACAAAATCTGATACCATGTAGAACACATGTGGAAAACATGTTACCACATGTAGAATACATGCCCTTACAGAAATAAACACATGAATTTCCCATGTATTTCACGTGATCATATGTGAAAAATTACATGTGAAGTTCATGTGGTTTTTCTGTAAGGGTGTTTAGATTTAAAAGTAGGTGGCCTTTTGATTTCATAAAATCAGTAAAATTTACTTCCCTCTGAAATGTGGTCATTGCAATATATATTTATTTCTGTAATATCTCTCAAAATATCAGGCCATTCTGTGGCTGGGAAGTTATTTAATTTGAGGGGATTCCCGAGCAAATCATGTGCATGAAATCGCTCGCTTTGCACAGTCAAGCAAACAGAGGAAGTCCGGTGTGTGCATGCACAGGTTTACCTTTTGGTGTCATCATCATCTTTTGGGTTTTACAGCAGCTGGCATCCACAGTGTTGCATTACTGCCATCTACAGGTTTACCTTTGACCATGCACTGACAGTTCCATCATTCTGTCGCTAAACAAACAGCTGATCACACCGAGGTGCTCGCTGACCACCGATATTTATTAGTTTGGTCCTGCATTTCCTTTCCTTCACAACATAACGTCTTTTCTTTTCACTTTGTTACTGTAGTCGGTCTTTCATGTTTCATTCGCATCCTCTATTTTTCTCCCGTTTCAAATTTGTATCCCACAATGCCTTGTGCAAACGAGGAAAGCCCACCATGTGATGCATGATGTAGTATTGTGAATCGGGTCATGGTGAAGCAGGAAAAAATAGCAGAGAATTTAGTGTCACGTGGCCCTAAGTTCATTAATTGTTCTATTAAAAAACTAATAAAATTGGAAGTCTGTGATTCAAATTAAGTCATTTTTCAGTCCACTAAACAAAAATAATTGGGTGTCAGGGAACATTCTTTTTATGACCCTAAACCTGAAAATTCTGAAAGGCAGTCTACCTTTAACACTAAATAGTTGTTTTCTGGCTCCAAAGTGCTCGAAGGAGAAAAAACAATGTGGCTCGAGCTGAATGAGTGACTCAGTGACCCGTTAGCTTCTGTTCACTAGGGTGTGTGTACATTTCGGAGCTGTAAGATCTTTTAGTGAAACACTGCTGTACAACATGAATGTATTGTTTGTGTGTGTTTTTACACTGGACACTTGTTCCATACTGAGGTGTGTTGATTCTATTTGTGTTTATTTTGTTGTGTGTTATGAATGAGGGAGGGGGTGATGGGTCGACACTCAGGTTGTACACCACATTAATATTCAGCGTTTTTGTCCTGCAATAAAAATGTGATGGACAGACGGTTCCATAAAACAGAACACATCTCAATTGTGTGTCGTTAATGACTCTTCATCAGATTCCTTCCTGAAACAATAAAAGAGACATTTATAGAGCATTGCACCACAGTGCTGCTAAGTTCTTCACTCTGATTGGTCAGAAGGTGTTGATTAATTTTAACTAGTGCAGGTTTGTGTTAATGAGCTCGTTCAAATACATTATCGTTTCTATAGTAACAGCTCCTTCATATGGACGATCCTCCACGTCAACAATTTAAAAAAAAAAAAGTCCAGAATTGTTGATATGGTGGAGTTTTCTGTTTAAAAAAAATGTTTATTTGAGGAGGAAATCCAGCATTTTTTAAAAACCAGGGACCTATTTCCCCATCTCTTTGTACCCAAGTATTTACTCAGGACAAAAATGACAGAAATTGGTCCAGTATTGAGTTAAAAGTCTGTAACCTGCAACCGCTAAATGTCTGTACAAGGTAATGGTACAGGGCAAACATGTGATGACTGAGATGTAGTCAAGGTCACTGGTGAGTAACAACAGAGGATCCAAGTGGTTGAGACCCAGGTCCAGCAACTCACTGAAGCCGTTGTCCAAATCTTGACCCAGGATGTCACACCTACCGTACAGCACCCCCAACTCCAGTGGCACAAGTTGTTCCTCTCATGCCGCAGCCTGACAAGTTCACAGGAGATCCTTCTAGTGTAGAGGATTTCTACTTCAGTGCTTCCTCCATATGGCCGATCAGGAGGGCACCTCCAACCAGTCCATAATCACCCAGTTCCTGGGTTTGCTCACTGAATGCCCTCAAGTGGTCTACAGCTGTATGGGAGAGAGGCGGTGAATCGATCTCTTCCTGCAACCACTTCATCACAATGATCAGTAGAGTGTTCAACAATGCCCCTGAGGGAAAGGAGATCGGAGAACAGCTACTGGCAGCTAAACAAGGAGGGAGATGAGCGGTGGAATATACCCTCAAGTTCTGAATGTTGGCTGTGGGGGTGGGGGGAATGAGGCTGCATTTTGCCAGGGCCTCAGTGTGGAAGTACTCACCGAGATGGCATGTCAGGATGGTGAATAATAATATGTAATAATGTGATAATCAGGATAAAATGTGAAATCTTTCTCAGCCGCTTTCTTTTGTCTTTTCACAAACAGATTTTATGAAATTTATTATTATTAATAATAATAATAATAATAAGCTGGTGCTGTCTCAGGGAGCCGAATGTCGATAAGATATACATTGTTTGGTCTTTCCAGACGCAGTCTTTGCACGTCCACACCGCTCGTCCATATCTGTCCATTCTGTTCAAATTTGTCTCCGAAAAACTTATTCCTTGCAAAGCCGAAAGCTTCTCCAAGATAACAACCATATTGTGGTTCAGGTTCTGAATAGCCACAGTCTGAGTGCCAACAGCTTTGCAGTCCTCAGAAATCAGAAAGAAAATTTCTGATTTCTGAGGACCTCAAAAAAAAAAGTGTTGATGCTCATCAGGCTGGAAAAGGTTACAAAACCATCTCTAAAGAGTTTGGACTCCACCAATCCACAGTCAGACAGATTGTGTACAAATGGAGGAAATTCAAGACTATTGTTACCCTCCACAGGAGTGGTCGACCAACAAAGATCACTCCAAGAGCAAGGTGTGTAATAGGCGGCGAGGTCACAAAGGACCCCAGGGTAACTTCTAAGCAACTGAAGGCCTCTCTTACGTTGGCTAATGTTCATGAGTCCACCATCAGGAGAACACTGAGCAACAGTGTGCATGGCAAGGTTGCAAGGAAAATGCCACTGCTCTCCAAAAAGAACATTGCTGCTCGTCTGCAGTTTGCTAAAGATCATGTGGACAAGCCAGAAGGCGATTGGAAAAATGTTTTGTGGATGGATGAGACCAAAATGGAACTTTTTGGTTTAAATGAGAAGCATTATGTTCAGAGAAAGGAAAACACTGCATTCCAGCATAAGAACCTTATCCCATCTGTGAAACATGGTGGTGGTAGTATCATGGTTTGGGCCTATTTTGCTGCATCTGGGCCAGGACTGTTTGCCATCATTGATGGAACAATGAATTCTGAATTATACCAGCGAATTCTAAAGGAAAATGTCAGGACATCTGTCCATGAACTGAATCTAAAGAGATAGTGGGTCATGCAACAAGACAACGACCCCAAGCACACAAGACGTTCTACCAAAGAATGGTTAAAGAAGAATAAAGTTAATGTTTTGGAATGGCCAAGTCAAAATCCTGACCTTAATCCAATCGAAATGTTGTGGAACAGTGGCGGCTGGTAGTCTTTCAAACAGGGGAGGCTGGTCGGTTACGATATTTCCAGATTTTAAAAGAAAAAAACACATCAATTTTGGCCAGACTCTTGCCTCCGATCTGGCTGATTGTTGGCAGGGTCACAAACTGAAATAACAGGTTCTTTTGGCCCATTAGCCTACTGTCCAATATACATGATGGTGGTGTTGGGGGGTGGGGGTGTATATTTTAACATTTTATATTTTAAAATTGTGGCATGTTGTTTAAAAATTGATCATTATTGAAAGCAGCTCTTTGTCAGGAACCTCAGCAGTAACAGCAGAGTGTTCTGGAATAGGCACAAGCACTAACCTTGGGGAGCCAAACATAGAGCTGGGTGCCACACATTTCATTCAATGACACTTTCCCTATATTTTACTTATTTTGACTGAAATGTTTTATTGACAATTTTGATAACCCTTCACTTTTAATCCAGGTCTGTAGTGTGAAATGTTCTCGGCTGTGTTTTTGTTTAAAAATGTTTTCCAAATTGTAGCTGTGTTTTAATTCATATCCAGAAAAATATATTCCAATAAAATATACTCAGCATAAACATTTTAAATAGATTCTATATTTTTGGTCCATCCATGACATATTACTAAAGTAGCCTATTTACTGTTGTTGATGTGGGTCACTTGCTGTTAGCCAATTCACTTTCTTGTACCAGGAGAGCTGAAAGGAACGAGTATTATTCCCTACCTTTTTCACCAAGTCACTTTGAGGCGTTGGTCTACCCTGCTCTTTAATTTAAATTTTTTCCTCGAAAGGAAGACTGGCAAATGGCTTCGCCAAAATTAAATCAGCAATGCTTGGCATCCGTGCACAGCTTTCTTGCTAGCTGACTAACCCCCTCAAGTTCAAGTTCAGTCACTCAAATGAAATTTCTGGAACTAAGATAGCAAACTTGACGACACTATATTTACACTTTATTTACAATGAAAATATATACAAACTAAAAAAGCTGGTAGAAACCGTATGTAATGAATGAACTCAAAATGTAAGCTGATCTCTTACAATACACCACAGCACTTGCGATTCCGCATGGGCCTGAACTGAAATTCACCGCTGCCTGTCTGTAGTTGAAACGAGCTGTCAATCAAAGAAAATATCTGGCCACTTTCACCAATCAGCAGTCTCCTCGCGGAAACTGCCATGTCCCTCCCACTGTGAGGCTGGGAGTCCGTGGGCGGGCATTTTCGCAGTATTTGTCCAATAACTGTCTTTCATTTTGAGATTGACAAGCGCATAGCTTCCAAATGCCGTTGAAGTCCACTGAGGCTGGGAGTCCATGAGACTCCGCGGGCGGGCATTTTCGCAGTATTTGTCCAATAACCGTCTTGTATTTTGAGATTGACAAGCACATAGCTCCCAAATGCCATTGAAGTCCACTGAGGCTGGGCTGCATCGCGCTGTCACGAGGGGGAAAAAACTCACGCATACATTAGGCGAACTGGTGAAAGTTATAACGGAATGGTTTCGCACTGTAGTTGGGTTGAACACATATTTCTATGATTCTGGATCTGAAATAGCAATGTTATAAGGTCGGCTATAACATAAGCCTAGCGCAATTCATCCTACACGATGTTCGTCATTGTTAGAGGAGGCTGAGCCTCCCTCGTTGTCTTAGAGCAATCGCCCGTGTTGTGGAAGGACCTGAAGCGAGCAGTTCATGTGAGGAAACCCACCAACATCCCAGAGTTGAAGCTGTTCTGTACAGAGGAACGGGCTAAAATTCCTCCAAGCCCGTGTGCAGGACTGATCAACAGTTACTGGAAACATTTAGTTGCAGTTATTGCTGCACAAGGGTGTCACACCAGATACTGAAAGCAAAGGTTCACATACTTTTGCCACTCACAGATATGTAATATTGGATGATTTTCCTCAATAAATAAATGACCCGGGCGGCACGGTGGTGTAGTGGTTAGCGCTGTCGCCTCACAGCAAGAAGGTCTGGGTTCGAGCCCCGGGGCCGGCGAGGGCCTTTCTGTGCGGAGTTTGCATGTTCTCCCCGTGTCCACGTGGGTTTCCTCCGGGTGCTCCGGTTTCCCCCACAGTCCAAAGACATGCAGGTTAGGCTAACTGGTGACTCTAAATTGACCGTAGGTGTGAATGTGAGTGTGAATGGTTGTCTGTGTCTGTGTTAACCCTGTGATGACCTGGCGACTTGTCCAGGGTGTACCCCGCCTTTCGCCCATAGTCAGCTGGGATAGGCTCCAGCTTGCCTGCGACCCTGTAGAACAGGATAAAGCGGCTAGAGATAATGAGATGAGATGAAATAAATGACCAAGTATAATATTTTTGTCTCACTTGTTTAACTGGGTTCTCTTTATCTACTTTTAGGACTTGTGTGAAAATCTGATGTTTTAGGTCATATTTATGCAGAAATATAGAAAATTCTAAAGGGTTCACAAACTTTCAAGCACCACTGTATTGAGTGAGTTGAGAACAAGCTAAATCTATTTTGTTTACAAATCCAACTTAACGTGTGCATATTTAAACCTTTTTCTAGTAAATAGTTACTATATTTTTTATAATCCTTCTGTTGTCTCTGAATGGTTATTTGCATTGAATCCTTGACATTTAGCTTGGGCTATCACCTAAAGGTAAACAAACATTGTAGGAGGTTATATGGTACTTAACATTTAAAGGTAAGGGGCTCTGCATGCTCTTGCGACAAGGCTTTCGCAGATAGCTTTTCGCAGACAGTTGTAATTTATCGTTGAGCGGGGAGTAATAGGCGTGCGCGATGTTATTCACCGCCACAACACAAGGGGGCGCGAAGTCGCGAAATCGCTAGGAGTAGTTGGTGGGTGTGGTTAGTGGAGTGTTTTATCCTCCAGTTACTTATAATGACTAGAACTGGAGTCGTATAGATGTACGTACTTCCTCACTTCCTCGATCAACCGCTCTTCGTGCTGCTCCATCTTCGCAGCACGAAGATGGAAACCGGGAAAGTACGGAAGTGCATGTACAGCGGATGTAGAGTGGACCAATCAGAGCCCTCTTGTCTGCGACGCTGTCTGCGAGGCTGTCTGCGGTGGTCACAATTTTTGGGAGGTGCGCGCAGAGCGTCTGCGAAGGGGGGGGGCTTCGCAGATGCCATCTGCGACGCCATCTGCGAGGACTGGGTTGTCAGCATAAATTGCCCTTAAGTCAAAAGACATTTCTTTAAAGACGATTTAATGCTCATTAGTTCAAGTGGTCTTGCTAAAAACAGACGACAAATTACAACATACATTAAAGGTAGAGATACAACTCTAAAGAACTCAGGATAGCCACTCCTATAGGGAGGGAAAGTGAAACACAGCGATCCTTGTGGTAGTGTTCCTAAGCAGAGAGCCATACTATTGAAAATCCCATAGACCCGATTTTTAAAAAAATCCCACAAAGTTATGATGTGGAACTTGTACACCCCCAAAAAATATGTTGTATATGTTGGGATTATCTACTAACTGTGAAAGTATCAGGTGAAATTTCACTGTCTTTTAAAAGATCGAAATTGCGCCTAACCTGTCAGAAATGGACTACAACCAAACTGTCTAGTCAGAGTCGCTCATATTGTGGTCACTTTGAGGCGTTGGTCTACCCTGCTCTTTAAATTTTTTCCTCGAAAGGAAGACTGGCAAATGGCTTCGCCAAAATTAAATCAGCAATGCTTGGCATCCGTGCACAGCTTTCTTGCTAGCTGATTAGCCCCCTCAAGTTCAAGTTCGACCTGCTACAGATTTGGAAAGGTGAGGGGGGCCAAGATGGCGTCGTCTTGGATAGACATGTGATTTCACGCTTGTCAACATTTTCAAGTGAAGTGGACTGGCAACTAGTTTAACCACTTTAAGTAACAAAGTGTGTAATGTAGCATTCAAAAAATAGTTGAGTGTATGGGAAGAAAAAATAAAAACCAAGGTCAAGGAAAATCTAAGAAGAAGATGCTGCAAGACATGGACGTTACGTTAGTGAACTCAGCTAGCTCCAGGGCTGTGCATTCTCCATTGGATTCGGGTGAGGAAGATGGTAAAACTTGGTTCGACTCAAGTCCTTCATTTGACCGTAACTCTACTGTAGCTACCGAGCCAGATACTCCTGTGAAACCCGCATCTAAGAAAAGTGCGTGGAAACAGAAATGCCGGCTACGATTAACATTAACACTGAAAGTAATATGGACATTTTAGCTGCTATCTGTGAACTGTCTGTTAAGCACAATGCAACGTTTCAAAAGATTTCCACAATTGAACAAACGACTCATGATACCTCAAGAGAAATAGAAAGCCTCTCTGTTATGGTGAAACAACTCATGGTAGATGTGGCAGACAATAAGAGAGAACTGCATCGAATGGACAAAGAGGTTCATGCTTTGAAAATGGAAAATTGCAACTTAAAAACTGCACTGGATGAATCCCGCCGTTATGGCTGGAAATGGTTTTTGAAACTTCATGGTCTAAAGGAGTCTGACGGTGAGAACGTGAGAAGGAGAGTTATAGACTAGAGCCCTGCACTCCCGCGGGAGTCCCGCGGGAGACTCGCGGGACCCGCCGCAAAGCAGTGCGGCGCGGGACAAATTTTGAAAGCTCATTGCGGGCGGGAGCGCACATATGCGGCGGGAGCGGTGATAAGCTGCAGTCCCGCTAACTAAAAACGTGTTTGAAATAAAATTTATAAATTATTAATTTATGTCTATCATATATAATTTGTGCTGGATATTTTATTTGGCATTAATAAAAACATTTTAAGATGCCTAAATTTGCAGAGAGAGTCAGATTGCCAGATTGAGTGAGGAATGGCATCTTAAATTTGCCATTGATCACCCTAACGGGAAATCCTTTGATCACTCTAATGACTTGCCGTTCACACCCAGCCTCCAGTGACCCACACTAACATGATGCCTCAATGACGCCTTAGATGAGCTGGTCATCAGAATTCTGATTCTGATCCAGGAGAGGATAAATAACTCTCGTTCGTTTCTCGATTCCTTTCCTCTTCTGTGTTTGAGATCTCCAATCATGGCAGAAGAGCAGAGCTCCTTTACTGAATCTCACAGTGCTTCAAAAGTAAGTGCAGCTTTAAAAAGAGGTACATTTACCGTTAAAAAGTCAAGAGTCCTGAAATCTTAGGATGATCAATGCAAATGAAAGACAATACGTGATGGAAGCTGTGAAAGAGATGACCGAGGAGTTGGGGTTTGATGTCCAAACTGATGAAAGCGTGGAGCCACCTCCACCTAAAAAGGTCATTTTTCGTGAGTTTGAGGAATGGGAGGATGTCGGTGCTAAGGGTACTGAATCGAAGTCTTTAAACTCAGAGATTGATGATTATCTGAAAGTGAAACTCATTGGATCCGAATCACACCAATCTAAAGATATACTGCTGTGGTGGAAAAATCACTGCTATGACTTTCCCACACTTGCCAAACTGGCACGGCATGTACTGGCCATTCCAGGTTCCAGCGCACCATCCGAGCGCGCGTTCAGCATATGTGGTCGCATACTGGAGGAAAGGTGCAGTATGTTGAAGCCCTCAACAGTGAACAATTTGCTGTTTCTCCATAGCTGTTCAAAGAACCCGATAGCCTAAGCAATAGGCTTAGTTGTTTCGTTTACCTGCATTTGATTTTCTCGTTTTTCTTATTCATATTCAAACAAGGTCAGCTATGTTATATTGAGTTTAACACTTGCACGGAGGCTCAAGCCCAAATAGGTTTAGAAATGTGCAACCATAGCCCTATAATGGCTACAGTAGCCTATACTGTCCTTTTTTTTTTTTTTGTAGGCTAGGACTGTGTTTTGTTATAACATTTATATATGCTATGCTTATAGGGTATTTTATAGGATATTCTAGTTAGAAATGCTTAACAAATGTAAACTGGGTTAGCCTAATGTTTTGTATGGCTGAACAATATACCAAATTTCCACTTGGAATTACGTGCTCGCCTGTCTTTTATTATTATTAGTGCTGTAAAAAATGTCGCATTATTATCGCGTTAACTTGACTCAATTTTAACGGCGATAATTTTTATCGCGAGATTAACGCTCTGTGACATGATGTAGGTTTTTCATAAGCTTTTGAAACTAGTAGAGATGGGATTTATGGCTCTTTGATGGGATCCGCATCTTTGTGATCCGTTCTTTGAAAAGAGCCATTCAAAAGACTGACTCATTTGGCTCTTTTTAAATATTTATTCAGTTTTAAGAAGACAGCATCTGTAAACTCAATGCTATCCCAGAAATCCTTCCTGTAATATGCAAATTTGGCCGCCTCTGATTGGGCAGCGTGACGCATCAACAGGCAGAAAGTGTAAAAGTACAAAATGTTAAGTGAGCGGAAACAGTAAAGATCAGATTCAATGCAATATTTATCAACGAACAACTTAAAGTTAATATAATAATGTACTTTATATTATAATCAAGCATGTCAAGCCTACCGTCACTGTGTAACGTGTCTCTCTGATTAGAGTTGTAGACTAACTCAAGCAGTAAATCACTTCACTCATGGTTCTCTTGCTAGCTCTGCTTTGCAATAAAAAAAAAAGCATTGGTACAAAGCAAGCCCATTCACTTTTTTTATGCTGATCAGAGAATTACAATGGTTTCTCATGTGACAAAAATGTGCGATTCGCGATTAAATATTTTAATCGCTTGACAGCACTAATTATTATTATTATTATTATTATTATTATTATTATGATTATTATTATTATTAGAGACACTACATGCTGAATTCAGAAACAAGGTAAATAATAAACGTGAACGTGAGCTGTAGATATTTATGCTCAAATCCACTCAAAGTAGGGGGCGGGGCACCATCACGCTGTGTCAAGACAAGAACTTTCGTGAGAAATAACGTGAACATCTGCATCATGCGGGATTTGCGGGCGGGAGCGGGACAAAATATGGCAGGCGGGAGCGGGACTGAAAATCAATTCTTTGCGGGCGCGGGCAGGAGTGGGACCGCACAATGAGGGCGCGGGCGGGAGCAGGACTGAAAAATCCGACCCGCGCAGACCTCTATTATAGACATCCTTCAGCAGGTGGCACTGGACGTGTGTGATCATTTACAAGCAGGAGTCAACATTGTCCACCGTCTCGGACCAAAGCAAGAAAGGAAGAATCGATCCATAATCATCCTCTTCACAGTTCGCCGAGTTTGAGACGCAGTCTGGAATGCTGCGAGGAAATCTAAATATCTTCAATCTAAACAGCTGTCTATCACGGAGCCCCTTTCTGTAGAGGACAGAGCAGCGAGGGAAAAGCTTTGGCCCTTGGTTAAGAAGGCTCATGAAGAGGGCAAGAAAGCATCTTTCAAGAGATCATTTGCCCTCATCGATGGGAAGAAGTACAACTTCCCAGATGTCTAGCCTAATAAAGAAGGCAAAGAAGGGGGAAGGAAGAAGGGGAGAAGGAAAAAGGAAAAAAGAAAAAAAGGAAAAGGGAGGAAAGAAAAGAAGAAAAAAAGAGAAAAAAAATAATATTTTTACATGCCAACCTGAGTCTTGTTTCCATATAAGCTATGTAGCTCAGCTGTGATTATTTTTATTTAGTTTCTTTTTCTCTCTCATAAGGAATCAATGGGCTCCAAAGCTGACTCAAAAAATCTATAGCCTATACACTTTTTTTTCCCTTTCTCAGTTTTTTTTAAACATGTTTTTCTTCTCATTAACTACATTGACTGACTGAATTTAAGAGATTTAAAGGGTAATGCCCATATTCAGTTCGGACAGCATCCCTTTTGAATAGCCTAATTTTTTCATAGGCCTATGTCTTTTTTTCACTGAACTCTAAAGGGAATTTTATAAGTAGGTGACACAACAAGTGTTTAAAGATAAGAGTATTTTCATCTGACTTTATATTTAGCCTAGGTTTATAAGGGTAACTTGCGTTCCTCTGTGTTTTTAAATAGAGGTCCTGTATATTTTCACACTGTTGGCCTAAAAGTTGCTAAGTTGTCATCCACCTCTCCTTGGTAGGTGAGTTTGTAGCAAATTTCTTTGCAAGTTCTGGTTAAGTGTTAATTGTTTTCTTTATAGATTATGTTTTTAAGTCTTTGTCTATTTTGTCTTTAAATGTGAGAGGAATGCGTGATAATGTGAAGAGGAAAGCTTTATTTTTATTTTGTAAAGAAGCGAGGTAGACATGGTTTTGCTCCAAGAAACTCACTCAACTGAGCTGGATGTTAAATTATGGAGATCTCAGTGGGGGAGTACTGTATATTATAATCATGGGTGCAATAATTCAGCAGGGGTTGCTATACTTGTACATAGATTTAAAGGGGAAGTATTAGAGACAGTGAAATCTCCTGAAGGTAGATGGGTGATGATTGTTGTTAAACAAGAAAATGGCCTTTTTATTTTATGCAATATATATGGCTATAATTTACACTCGTCTAACAAAACGTTATTTAATCAAATATTGAATAGTGCCAAATTACTACTTGGAAAATATGTTGATTCATATATTATCTTTGGCGGTGACTTTAATGAATGTGTGGACCCTAGTGTTGACAGATTCCCCCCCAAATCAAGTCAAGGTCCTCTTATAAATAATTTGATTTTAGCTTTATGTTCTGATTTCTCCTTAGTAGACACTTGGCGATTCTTTAATCCTGATTCATTGGACTTCACCTGGTCAAACAAAAACTCAACACTTAAATCGAGAATTGATCTTTTTCTAGTTTCCCAATCAGCCATAAACTTTGTTAAAGACATCTCACATTCTTTTGCACCACTGTCTGATCACAAATTGATGACTATTAAATTAGGTCAACAGGATTATCCACAATTACGAGGTTATTGGAAAATAAATAACTTTAAAAGATGAAACATTTAACAATAGTATTAAACACCTAATATCTGAGATATTCCATGACCTAAGTGAGGGGTGTAAACAAAAATGGGAGTTTTTCAAGTACAAGGCAAGACATATTGCTATCAAGAGATCCAAAATGATCAAAGCCTCTAAATGTCAATTTGAAGCAAACTTACTCAATAGAATAGATGAACTGTCTAGGGAAAATGTTACAGAAGAAGAAAAAATAGAAAAGGAAAATCTTAGCTTGCAACTTGACAATTTTTACATAGACTTGGCAAAGGGGGCCTTTATTAGATCAAGGGCCAAATGGCTTGAGGAGGGCGAGAAGAATTCTAGTTATTTTTTTCTCTAGAGAAAAGAAATGGACAAAGAAAAGCCTTGACACCTCTCAATATCAATGGCACCATATCAAATGATCCTTCTTCAATCTCAAGTTTTGTTGAAACCTTTTATAAAAATTTGTATTCTTCCAAATTTAACTCGAGCAACTGTAGCAGATTCATTGAAAAGATAAACAATATCCCTGTTATCAATAATGCTTACAAAGAAGTTTGTGATACAAATATAACTGTTGCTGAAGTAAAGAAAACCCTTAATTCTATGAAAAAAGGAAAGTCTCCTGGTATTGATGGGCTTTCAACTGAATTCTATTAACATTTTTGGGAATATATTCAGGGTCCCCTACTTTGTATGTACGGTATAATGAACGTCTAGAACAAAAGGTAGATGACGACTACTATGAAACAAGGAATAATCTCACTTATACCTCAACCGGGTAAAGATTCGTTACGTATTGACAATTGGCACCCAATCTCATTATTTACGATTGACTATAAAATATTAGCTTTAGTTTACGCAAATAAACTCAAAACAGGTCTCTATGATATCATATCAGAAACTCAATCTGGTTTTATGAAAAACCGACATATAGCAAATAATGTAAGACTGGTGCTTGATTTGCTAGACTATGCCGATGCTGTGCCTTCACAAGCTCTTAGACTTTTCTTAGATTTTTACAAGGCCTTTGATACTATTGAACACGCATTTCTTTTGGAAACTCTCAGGTTATTTGGTTTTGGTGATCCTTTCATTAAGGTTATTGAGATGCTTTACCAAGATAGAAATAGTTCCGTAATAATTAACCAAAACACAACCCACAGATTTGAGGTCAATCTTGGAATCAGGCAGGGATGCCCAATTTCCCCCTTCTTATTTCTGTTGGTCACGGAATTATCATTGAGTGTAATTAGTGATTTTAATTTAAGAGGCATAAATATTTTTGATAGAGAAATTAAAATTTCACAATTGGCAGACGATGCTATATTGTTTTTCAGAGGTGGAAAAACCCGGGTGCAGAAAGTAAAAACCCTGCCACATTTTTGCTCCAGCCAATTCAATGAACCAGCTGATCCTAATTACCACATCCCCTAAGCCAGGTTGATGAGCTAATTGGTGAAATCACCTGTGTTGAGAGCACAGGCAGAAGGAAAACCTAAGCAGGACTTTTACTTTGTCAATCCAGTTTTTCCACCTCTGTTGTTTTTACAGGATAAAAATCAACTATCTGTTGCCTTAACATTGGTTGAACAGTTCTCCAAGGCCTCAGGTCTCAATTTGAATGTTTCTAAATGTGAAATCTTACCCTTACATTCATGTAATGATACAGTCATAAACAATATCCCAGTGAAACACACTATTAAATACTTAGGAATTTATATAACTAAGACTATAATAGAGAGGCAAAAATTAAATTTCATGGCTAAAATGGTAAAATCAAAAAGTATCTTTAACTCTTGGTTACAGAGAGATCGGAGTATATTTGGCAGAACTCTCTTAACTAAGGCAGATGGACTGTCACATTTTGTGTATCCTGCCCTCTCATCATTTATTAATGATAAAACTAAAAGAGATTAATAAAATCTTTCTTGACTTTGTCTGGAAAAATAAACCCCATAAACTTAAGAAAGAGGTACTTTCAGATTACAAAGCCCAGGTAGGTTTAGATTTTTTGGATTTCACAGATACTGTTAACTCATTTAGAGTTGGCTGGATCAGGAGATGTCTGTTAAATTCCAACTCTATGGTTTTTCATTCCAAGTTACACATTTAACCAAACTGGTGGCCTTTTATTTTAAAATGTAATTATCTTCCCTCCAAACTACCCCTCAAGCTATCTAAATTTCACCAGCAATGTCTTTTGGCCTGGAAACTGTGTTACAGCCACAATTTTTCACCTCATAAAACACTTATCTGGAACAATCCTGATATTATAATTAAAAACAAATCCATATTTTTCTCTAAATGGTATGATCATGGTATTTGCAGTGTTCTCTTTATTTGTCAGATCTGGTGCAGTTTTGACTTATGAACAATTTCTGTCACGTCATAACTTCCCTGTCCCGTTTAGGGAATTTAGCTCACTTATAAAGGCTATTCCGAAAGGATTAATCCAACTGATAAAAAATCATATATCTTTTGGAGAAGATGATACAGTTAGGTCCATAAATATTTGGACAGAGACAACATTTTTCTAATTTTGGTTCTGTACATTACCACAATGAATTGTGAACAAAACAATTCAGATGCAGTTGAAGTTCAGACTTTCAGCTTTAATTCAGTGGGTTGAACAAAATGATTGCATAAAAATGTGAGGAACTAAAGCATTTTTTAAACACAGTCCCTTCATTTCAGGGGCTCAAAAGTAATTGGACAAATTTAATAATTGTAAATAAAATGTTAATTTCTAATACTTGGTTGAAAACCCTTTGTTGGCAATGACTGCCTGAAGTCTTGAATGCATGGACATCACCAGATGCTGTGTTTCCTCCTTTTTAATGCTCTGCCAGGCCTTTACTGCAGCGGTTTTCAGTTGCTGTTTGTTTGTGGGCCTTTCTGTCTGAAGTTTAGTCTAACAAGTGAAATGCATGCTCAATTGGGTTGAGATCAGGTGACTGACTTGGCCATTCAAGAATATTCCACTTCTTTGCTTTAATAAACTCCTGGGTTGCTTTGGCTTTATGTTTTGGGTCATTGTCCATCTGTATTATAAAACGCCGACCAATGAATTTGGCTGGATTTGAGCACACAGTATGTCTCTGAATACCTCAGAATTCATCCGGCTGCTTCTGTCCTGTGTCACATCATCAATAAACACTAGTGACCCAGTGCCACTGGTAGCCATGCATGCCCAAGCCATCACACTGCCTCTGCCGTGTTTTACAGATGATGTGGTATGCTTTGGATCATGAGCTGTACCATGCCTTTGCCATACTTTTTTCTTTCCATCATTCTGGTAGAGGTTGATCTTGGTTTCATCTGTCCAAAGAATGTTCTTCCAGAACTGTGCTGGCTTTTTTAGATGTTTTTTTAGCAAAGTCCAATCTAGCCTTTTTATTCTTGAGGCTTATGAGTGGCTTGCACCGTGCAGTGAACCCTCTGTATTTACTTTCACACAGTCTTCTCTTTATGGTAGATTTGGATATTGATACGCCTACCTCCTGGAGTGTGTTGTTCACTTGGTTGGCTGTTGTGAAGGGGTTTCTCTTCACCATGGAAATTATTCTGTGATCATCCACTACTGTTGTCTTCTGTGGGCATCCAGGTCTTTTTGCATTGATGAGTTCAGCAGTGCTTTCTTTCTTTCTCAGGATGTACCAAACTGTAGATTTTGCCACTCCTAATATTGTAGCAATTTCTCGGATGTTTTTTTTTTCCTGTTTTCGCAGCTTAAAGGTGGGATACTAGATTTTGGAATAATGGTTCCCGAAAGCCATATTTTGAAAAGAAACAAGCCCCCCCTCGCCAAGCTCCTACTGCAAGTCCTATTGTGTAGGTAGACACATTGTGTGAAGCGTCTCGTTAAGTTAGAGTGTAGAGAACTTGGAAAAATCTCAAACTTTCTCATTTAAACTGTGTTTTCAGCCCCAATTTTCACTCCAGACACAATTTTCTCAAAAGTAGTAGCCACACTTGTCCTGATTCACACAATGTGTCTACCTACACAATAGGACTTGCAGTTTTTGAATGAGAAGTCTGAAAGTGAAGAGAGCACAGCTGCCCAGCCCCATTGACTTCCATTATAAAACTTGGCAGAAGTGTCACTCATTTTTAACTCGCTCTAGTGACCTCATTTTTTACACTACAGACAAAAAACTTACATCAGTGTGTTCAGGAGATCCTTGTGGCACTCACTGTGAAAGAATTTTGTGAATATCTCCTTCCGTTTTCATGTAAATCCCCGTTGTTTGGAGGGACCTACTTCTGGCTCTCTCTGCTTGCTCTCTCACTCACACACACAGAAGGGCGGGCTGGTCGCGGGCTTCAGTCTGATTGACGTGTCAGTATCCAATCATTTTGAGGTGGTACCTTGATATGATTGGATGGCGTTTTTCCTTTATTTTACACTGTAGACTGGATTAAAATATTTCGTTTTTGGGTCAAACCTTCTATTGTACTGCTTGCAACATGGGTGTGAGGAGCTTTTCAAGCAATATGGTAAAAAATACTCCTCAAAAAAATCTCGTACTCCACCTTTAAGGATGGCTTGTTTCACCTGCATGGAGAGCTCCTCTGACTGCATGTTTTCTTCACAGCAAAATCTTCCAAATACAAGCACCACACCTCAAATCAACTCCAGGCCTTTTATCTGCTTAATTGAGAATGACCTAACGAAGGAATTGTCCACAACTGCCCATGAAATAGCCTTTGAGTCAATTGTCCAATTACTTTTGGTCCCTTTAAAAACAGGGTGGCACAAGTTAAGGAGCTGAAACTCCTAAACCCTTCATCCAATTTTAATGTGGATACCCTCAAATGAAAGCTGAAAGTCTGGACTTTATCTCCATGTCCATTATATAACTATAACTTGAATATGTTTCAGTAAACAGGTAAAAAAACAAAATTTGTGTCCGTGTCCAAATATATATGGACCTAACTGTATAATACAAAAGCTCATTTTGAATGGGATAGATATAATGGACAGAAAGTTTGGTAATAAACATATTCGCAAGGTCCTTCAGGTTAAAAATAGAATTACACCAAGGGGCAAATTCTATTGGCAATCTGTGGTTCAGGACATTAACTGGCATAAAGCTTGGCTTTTACCTAGTAAATACTGTATCACAAATAAAATTAAGGAAGTTCGCTTCAGAATTCTTCATAAGATATATCCAGTAAATGTTAGCATAGCTAAATATGCAGATATCAGCCCTGCTATTTGTTCATTTTGTGGTGATGAGGATGAAACATTGCAACACCTCTTTTTTGACTGTCAGGAGACCACACTGTTATCAATAACTTAAACAGGAATCTCTTTGACTCTTCCTACTCCTTTACTATAAAATATTTTTTGTTTTATTATGAAAACCCCAATAATAGCTCATTGGAATATGTTGTAAACTTCTTTATTTTGCATTCTAAGTTTATTCTTCATAAACAAAAATGGCAAAAGGTACGACCTTCCTTCTGTGCCTTCAAGGCAGAAATAGACTTGCTCCTCAGTTCTCTTCGAGTGGTTAAAGACAATCAAAAGAATGACAGACTTTTATGTGTCCTTCACACAGTCTGGAAAGAATGCTTGTCCCCTTCCTCTCATTGTATTGTGTAGTATTATATAATGTGATATGTATTACTTATTGTCTTTAATTTATTCTATTTATTTTTTCCCTTATATTATTATTTGTTTTTCTTTTGTTGCTGTCTTGTTGCAGTCTGTTTGTCTATGCCTAGTTATTTGTGTCCGTGTCATTGTTGTAATTACTGTTATTGCATAAATAAATTTAAAAAAGTAAAAAAAAAAAAAGATTTGGAAAGGCGCTAGACTTGCGGTGACGTCACATACGCGACGTCGGGTCCGTGTAGTCTTTGATCAGCTTATTAAAAAAAAACATTCAAAACAATTCAAATCGGTGGAAAAAATAAAGTATGATCACCAGGATCGATAGAGCTGCCCGACATGCACAACATATGGAAGCCATTGTCTTAACTTTGAAGTGTAACCCGAAATGTAATTTTTTGAAAAGATATTCCCATTCATTTTGCCATTGAGGTTGGAACGCATCCAGTAGGGGGCGATGAAATTACTTTCCCTCCTTATTAATGCCTGTACAGCAAAGGGGCGCTAAACGTACTTAGCTTATGAATCTGCTCATCCATGTTACTTATTCATGTGCCATAGTAGGCAGCCCTAACTTATGGTAAGTAAACCTTCATTTTTGTTTTCTCATTTTCAAAGGACTTTCTTTTCCCTCTCCGACAGGTGACTGGTCAGCATCTTCTTGGTCACTGCATGAGGTTTCAGTCTGGTGATCACACTCAGCATCTTGTGTGTCAGTGTCATTCTCTCGTGTCTCCGTATCCTCTTCCTGTTGATCCACCTGGTGTTCTGTGTTGTCCTCATCGTTGAAATCCTCTGCTCCATTTTCTAGATCGACCTCTGGTGACTCTGTCCACAGATGTCGTTCACCCTGTTCCCTGTCTTCTGCTTGCAATCCTGTAATTCCTCTCCAGTCATCCTCATCCTATGAACTGTGCTTTTGCTCTTGTTGCTTGTGTCTCTGTTTGCTTTTCTGTGTTCTCTTCCTTGGCTCTGCAGGTGACACCTAGGGTGACCAGACGTCCCGGTTTTACCGGGACAGTCCCGATTTGGGGTTGTGTGTCCCGAGTCCCGACAAAAGTCTGTCGGGACACGGATATGTCCCGGTTTTCGCCACTCATGATGTTTGCGACTGAGCAGCGTGGGAATCATTAGCGGAGAAATGTCTGCATTTACTATTTTGATGAATTGACAGGAATCGCAAACTTTCCTGGTTACTGCCCCCTGGCCCTGTGGCATGGGTGTTTATTTAGCCACATTATTCCAGACAACAGAACGTGTTGCCATGCAACAATAAAATAAACATTAACTGGCGCGAATGTTCTTTGTCTAGCAGCCAGCAGCAGTAATGCCGCAGCAATTATGCCAGAAAGAAAATGTACCTTTTCCAAAGATTTACAGGGCACCTACCCCTTCCTCCGAGAGGTGCAGAACAATGCGCACGAAGCCTACTGCACACACTGTAAGTGTTTTGTTCTTGTACTGAGTTGGGTAGCCTATGCTGCAAATGATGTCCGCTCCTGTGGGGGCTTTCCTCGGGCTGTCGCCCCTCTCCTCCTTTATTGCTGTTTTGTTTAGTCAGCTTATCATGGTGACACTGGATTCCCTTGGTGGGAAATGTAAACTCAATATTTACGCCCCACATTTATGGCATGGGTTTCAATTATAAGTTTTCATTGTCGGGACTTGTACTATTATTATCCAAGGAGGAAGGGAATACATTTCACTCGGCCTCTTCATAGCTGAAATATGGAGTGAGTATATATGAAAAGATGAACTTAACAAAAATCTATACTGAGAATGAAAAGTTAAGTCAATACTTGAAAAATGCCAGATTCTGTTCATTGTTTGTAAAATTATGTTCTGATAAAATAAAAAATGCAGTTGTATGAGACAATACGTGAAAGCCACGATATGAATCATATCTCAATACAGGCTTCACAGGACCAGACTGATGAGATGATGTTGACACAAAACATTACATTTTAAAGTGTAAAACATTTATTTTGATTTGTAATGGCAGCAAATCAAATCACTGCAATATCAATACAGTCGGGGTGTTAAACTCAGATCCTGTGTCAAATCCAGGCGTTTATTTTAACCTGAATTTCAGACCGTGGTCAATCCAGCCGTGATAGAAACTGGAGTGCGCGTATGTATATACAGCAGTTTACTGTAACTACCTTCAGATGGCTCCACTACAGATCTGCTGTGAATTCTGGATAGTGTGAAAATGTTAAGCAGTCATGTTCTACAGGCTGTTTCAGTTTTATTGTTTCCAAGTTCACGCGGGCCGAATGAAACAAGGCTGTGAACCTGGAGTTTGACCCATGTGCCACAACACTTCCTTCTGATGAGCTTCACTTTCTGGACTGTTCAGTCAGCGTGCTTTGAGGCAGTTAAGTTTCCACTCTCTAACTCTGTGCTCTGTGGGCTACGACCTCTGTTGCTCCCACCTAGTGTGTAAGAAGAGGTAGAGCTCATAAAGAATATTAAACAGAAATATCACAATACACAATATGAGCAGCAAATTCGTCTCTCCCAGTATTTTGTATTGTGATATTTGAGATGATGAAATTCTGTCTCATGCCTCCTCTATAATGTTGTACAGTAAACTCCAGAGAAAGAGATCAGACTCACCAGAACCCAGCTGTGTCTCCATGAAGAGTGATTGGTCTATGATTCTTCCTTTGGACTTTAACAGTGGAAACCCCTCATCTGTCCACAGGTAACATCCCATAATTCTCACAGTTAAAGTCACTGTAGAGAGAAAGACCGTGTTACACATTCCTTTATCCACTCCAGATTATCATCAGCATTTTGATATTTATCAGTTTGTGATACTTTAATTAGGTCCTAATGCTGCTACAATACTTTCACGAAACATTTTAGAGTAACTAAGATCAATAACTGCACAGTTCAGTGTTTCACAGTGTCGCATACAGGATAAGGCAGAAAGTGCATCTGGATGTGACACTAAGTCAGAGTAATTGCAAACAAGATCATTAAAACAACCAGTAATAATTAATAATAACCAGTGTAAATGGTGTGTATAAAGGACTGTCTATAATGTTGTACAGTAAACTCCAGATGAAGAAATCAGACTCACCAGAACCCAGCTGTGTCTCCATAAAGAGTGATGCATCTATGGGTTGTCCTTGGCCCTTTAACAAGGAAAACCCTTCATCTATCCACAGGTAACATCCCTTAATTCTCATAGTTAAAATCACTGTAGAGAGAAAGACCATGTTACACATTCCTTTATCCAGTCCAGATTATCATCAGCATTTTGGTATTTATCAGTTTGTGATACTTTAATTAGGTCCTAATGCTGCTACAATACTTTCATGAAACATTTTAGAGTAACTAAGATCAGTAACTGCACAGTTCAGTGTTTCACAGTGTCACATACAGGATAAGGCAGAAAGTGCATCTGGATGTGACACTAAGTCAGAGTAATTGCTAATGAGATAATTAAAACAACCAGTAATAATTAATAATAACCAGTGTAAATGGTGAATATAAAGGACTGTCTATAATGTTGTACAGTAAGCTTCACATGAAGAAATCAGACTCACCAGAACCCAGCTGTGTCTCCATGAAGAATGATTGGTCTATGGGTCTTCCTTGGTCCTTTAACAGTGGAAACCCCTCACCTGTTCACAGGTAACATCCCATAATTCTCATAGTTAAAGTCACAGTTAAAGGCTGTGCTACACTGTCATTAGCAGCTATTTTTGATTTAATATATATTATAGTGTCTCCCATTCTACTGTACAGTTTATGATCTAATAGTTTCTTAGTCTTTAGTAATTCAGCAAGACTTTCAGGAAATGCTTTTGAGGAGTTTAAACATTTATGAAGGTCAAAATGTTTACAGGTAATGTTTTAAATGCTCAAGCAAGAAATGCTCATATAAGCAAAAAACAACATGGAATTATTACGATTAATAATAATAATAATAATAATAATAATAATAATAATAATAATAATAAATTGTGGTGAAAATCCCGGCCCCACTGAGATCACTGTTACTTGGCCGTGTCTCCATGAAAAGCGATGTGTCTGAGTGTTTCTGTAAAATATAATAGAAAATGGAGACCCTTTATATGAACACAATGACTATTGACCATAAATCACATCACTGACATTACAGTATTTATTAATCATAATGAAAATCAGCATTTTCCTCAACCTGAACTCCCACCTCCCAAAAACGTCAGTAAGTCGACTGATCACTAAAATGCCCCTAAAATGATGGACTAGTGGATCATCCAGGGTGGAGTATAATTCTGGATCCAGTTACAGATTTTATACCTGTGAACATTTCTTGCTGGCCTTCTGAAAAATACACATCTGCTGTTGTATCCATTTAAAACATATCTGTTCATTCTGCATGATGGAGTGATATTCTGTTCCATCCCGAATGACCATATAGGAAGGAAAAACGAGAAAAACTCACATTAAAACCGGGACAGATATTTTTTCTCCAGGTCCACAATATTTTTGTCAAGTTGTATTCAGCACTGTGCTCTCTAAATGTTAATGCACTCATAAAGAATTATTGTAGTAAAATTAGGGATAAAGTTTAGATTGTAGTATTAAAGTGATGCAAGTTTTTGTCTTTAACAGCAACAATTTTTGTTCCCAGTGATTTAAAGCAAGAAATGCTAATCCAAGCAAAAAGAACTGAAACAGCTGAAATTATGATCCATTATCTCATATTCATCTTTTGATCTTGAACCCAAATGTCTTCAGTGTAAATCAAAAAGGAAAGAGCTGGGCTTCCTGTTCCAGTTGCTGAGTTGCATCCGACATCACATCGGCCTCATTAGATATGCAAAATGTGAAGTGGTGGTCAGCTAATCTCACTGTTCACAAAGCGTTACTGTTGCTGGGGTGCCTTGATAGTCATTAAAAACCCCTTTGCTTGTGCTGTTTTGGGCTGTTCGAATCAGACAAGCCATGAAATTAATAAAAGTTTCTTCCAGGTTCCCCATGAAATGATAAAGGGTGAAAGACCAAAAGACAATGACAAAGCCGACAAAGGTGGCTCTTGAACCTTTCACTGTGATCAAAGGGAGCAGAGTTGAAGAAAGCTCAAGTTTGCAGTGATCACTTCATGAAGGGTTTGTAAATTCCTCTGATGTATTTCATTTGGATTTGCAAATCACTTTTCTTGCCATTTTCCATTATTTCATGATGTTTTGAAGTTCAGGAGATGCTTCAGTCCTCAGATGTGTTTTTCTTTACTGTTTGATTGTGGTTGCCATATTGTTAACTAATGCGTATATAATATGTGTAATACCCAGATCTTTAAAGGGGATTCTGTGGATCTGTGTGAATGATTTACCTGGAAGAGAAGAGCAGAGAGGATTGAGAATTGAGCAGCTGTGGTTTGTTAACACTTGATACTGAAACTTGTGGAGTTCTAGTAACCATTGTGAAGACGTGTACAAAAAGCCCCAAAATGCTACTTACCCAGGCATAAATGATACAGGATTTATCTTGTAGTGTCCTGATCCCCAGATCTTTGCAACTTGCAAAGTGCAACTTTCTGAAGGTATCTTGACTATGCATTAGACTCGAAACTGCAAAAATAGTCGGAGACGGTTTCATTAGCTCTTCGCATGATGGCAGCCAGACTAGTTTGGTTTGTCTGACCACCACTTCATTCACCGCAAGTACACTCACAAACAAAAGTCACATGACTGAATACAACCTATAATTTAGGAGAGGACTGGAGAAAAAAAATTCCCTGCTCAATCCCCCATGATACTGTGTTCTCTAAATAATAATGCACTTGTCACATTTATTGCAGTAAAATTCAGGCTAAAGCTAAGACTACAGTATGAAAGGGATGAAAGTTAGTGTCTTTAACAGCGACTATTTTTGTTCCCAGTATTTTACAGAAGGCAGAAGATGGAAGAGAAAAGATCATCAGAGAAACAGGGTAAGCTCAAACCCAACACCATGACTGTGACACTGATGCACTGGTATTATAAACCTCTCTGCTGTTATTTCATAGAGACTGATTAGATTATAGAAAACATACAGGAAAATAAAACAAATGCACAGTGAGAACATCATAAAGAACTATCTGTGGAAACCAGTCAGAAAAACTGTGATCTTAAACTCTAATAATTTTAGCCCATGTCTCACCATGTCTTCCTACTTCACCCTGTCACACAGACACGCCCCAGAATCTTCTGCTGGAAATGAAGTCCAGAAGAAGTTCAAATTAAATCTGATGAAGAAGTTTCAGTGTTTAAATGAAGTGATAATAAAGCAGGAAAACCGTGTGCTCCTGAATGAGATCTACACAGAGCTCTACATCACAGAGGGAGACAGTGGAGATGTCAATAAAGAACATGAGGTGAGACGGATCGAGGCAGTGTGCAGGAGGAAAACAGAGGAAACACCAATCAAATGCAACGACATCTTTAAGCCCTTATCTGAAGAAGAAGAACCCATCAGAACTGTAATGACAAAGGGAGTGGCTGGTATCGGAAAAACAGTCTCTGTGCAGAAGTTCATTGTGGACTGTGCTGAAGGGAAAGCAAATCAGGATGTCCACCTCATATTTCCACTTCCTTTTAGAGAGCTGAATTTGATGAAGGACCATAAAGTGAGTCTGATGGAGCTCCTTCATGTCTGTTTTAAGGAAACTAAAGAAACAGAAATGTCCAGGTTAAGAAAGGTTCTGTTCATTTTTGATGGATTGGACGAGTGTCGTTTCCCTCTGGATTTCCAGAACACAGTGAGTGTGTGTGATGTAACTGAATCAGCATCAGTGCATGTGCTGCTGATAAACCTGATCAAAGGGAATCTGCTTCCCTCTGCTCTCATCTGGATCACCTCCCGACCAGCAGCAGCTGATCAAATCCCCTCTGAGTATGTCCACCGAGTCACAGAAGTATGAGGGTTCAATGACCCTCAGAAGGAGGAGTACTTCAGGAAGAGGGTCAGTGATCAGAGCCTGGCCGAGAACATCATCACACACCTGAAGTCATTAAGAAGCCTCTACATCATGTGCCACATCCCAGTCTTCTGCTGGATTTCAGCCGCTGTTCTAGAGAAAATGTTGGGTGAAGCAGAGAGTGGAGAGATCCCCAAGACTCTGACTCAAATGTACACACACTTCCTCATCATTCAGACAAACATCATCAGAGGAAAGTACTCAAAGAAGCAGAAGCGTGATAAAAAAATGCTTCTCAAACTGGGAAAACTGGCTTTTCAGCAGCTGGAGAAAGGCAACCTGATCTTCTATGAGGAAGACCTGAGAGAGTGTGGCATTGATGTGAGAGAAGCAGCAGTGTACTCAGGTGTGTGTACACAGATCTTCAGAGAGGAGGTTGGGCTTCACCAGAGTAAAGTGTACTGCTTTGTTCATTTGAGTGTTCAGGAGCATCTCGCAGCTCTGTATGTTCATCTGACTTTCATGAAGGAAAAGAGAAATGTTCTTGATCAGGATGAGTTCAGTTATTTGTATTTTTGGTCCTTTAAGACAATTTCAGATGTACACAGGAGTGCTATAGATCAGACCTTAAAAAGTCAGACTGGACATCTGGATCTGTTCCTCCGCTTTCTTCTGGGTCTCTCACTGAAGTCCAATCAGAAACTCTTACGTGCCTCAGTAACACAGACAGGAAGTTGCTCCCAGAGCAAAGAGGAAACAGTTCAGTACATTAAGGAGAAGATCAGTCAAAATCTTCCTGCAGAAAAATCCATCAATCTGTTCCACTGTCTGAATGAACTGGGTGACAATTCTCTAGTGGAGGAAATCCAACACTATCTGAGATCTGGAAAACAAAGTGGACTCTCTCCTTCACAGTGGTCTGCTCTGGTGTTTGTGTTACTGACTTCAGCACAGGAGCTGGAGGAGTTTGACCTGAGTAAATATACCAGTACAGAGAAGATAACAGATGAGGTTCTTGTGAGGGTGATGCCTGTGATTGCAGCATCCAGAAAAGCAATGTAAGTAAAGCTGAATATACCTGTTCTACTGTTCCACTGTTAGAAAGAGAGAAACTGAAAGCACTTGGACAAATCTGCACTTTGGGACAAAATCCACAACTCCATTATTCGAGTGAAAGTAAAGATCCTCCTGGTCAAATGTTACTCCAATACAAGTGAAAGTTGTTCCGTAGAATTTTTTGAGTTACAGTGCTGGAGGATTTGCTTTTAAAAATACTTCAGCCTTCTAAAATACTTTTGTAGCGCGTATCGAGTGTGGGTGGAGCACAGAGGACGGCAGGACAATGCTTTAGATACACAGAGGGCTTTTATTTCACAACTTTTCAATTTAAATCGCCCGTTTCTAATATGCGGCGTAACGCACAAACACACACACACACACTGCGTTCTCATCCCGGGTTGCGCGCCCTCTCCTCTCTCTCTGCCTCCTTAAATAGGGAGCGGTTACTGGGAAAACACACACAAACACAGGTTAATTACAGTCAGGTGTAGCAATTCTGCCACTCACCTTCCCCGGCTCCACCCTCCTGTCACAGACCGGCGCTTGGCCACGCCCCCGCTGCCACATACCCCCACCGCCCGACTCGGGCCGGGCGCCCATCCGGCCCACAGCCGACTCCCCCCCCCCCCCCTTGACGGGAGAGGAAGTCCGCCACGACCATCTGCGCCCCCGGCCTGTGGGCCACCTTGAAGTTGAAGGGTTGGAGTGCCAGATACCAACGGGTGATCCGCGCGTTGGCATCCTTCATGCAGTGGAGCCACTGGAGGGGCGCGTGGTCCGAACAGAGGGTGAAAGAGCGCCCCAGCAGGTAGTAATGGAGGGCAAGGACCGCCCACTTGATCGCCAGGCACTCCTTCTCAATTGTGCTGTAGCGCCCCTCACGCACTGACAGCTTCCGGCTGATGTATAGGACTGGGCGGTCCTCCCCCTCCACCTGCTGGGACAAAACGGCCCCCAGCCCTCTGTCCGACGCCTCAGTCTGCAACAAAAAAGGGAGAGAGAAGTCAGGGGAGTGTAAGAGTGGCCCCCCACACAGTGCAGCCTTTACCTCAGAGAAAGCCCGCTGGCACTGCTCCGTCCACTGGATCGGATCTGGCGCCCCCTTTTTAGTGAGGTCAGTCAGCAGGCTGGTGACATCCAAATAATTAGGTATAAACCTACGATAGTAGCCAGCCAGCCCCAGGAACTGTCTCACCCCCTTTTTGGTCTTGGGCCTCAGGCAGGCCGCAATCGCTGCTGTCTTATTAATTTGGGGATGCACCTGCCCGTTGCCCAAGTGGAAGCCCAAATACCGTACTTCCACCCGCCCAATCGCACACTTCTTCGGGTTGGCAGTGAGTCCCGCCCGCCTCAGCAACCTAAGGACGGCCCTCAGGTGTTGTAGGTGCCGCTGCCAATCATTACTATAAATTATGATATCATCTAGGTAAGCGGCCGCATAGGTGGCGTGGGGCCGGAGGACCCGGTCCATCAGCCGCTGAAACGTAGCGGGCGCCCCAAACAGCCCAAACGGAAGTGTGACGAACTGGTGTAAGCCAAACGGTGTGGAAAAGGCAGTTTTTTCCCGGGATAATGGAGTCAAGGGGATCTGCCAATATCCCTTCGTCAAATCCAGTGTCTAGTAAAAGTGAGCCGTGCCTAGTCAATCGAGCAGCTCATCAATACGAGGCATTGGGTACGCATCAAATTTAGACACCACGTTGACTTTTCTATAGTCCACACAGAACCGGACCGAGCCGTCGGCCTTGGGAACCAAGACCACCGGGCTGCTCCAGTCGCTGTGGGACTCCTTGACGATGCCCATTTCGAGCATGGCCTGAAGTTCTTCCCGAACCACCTTTTTTTTGTGTTCGGGTAATCTATAAGGACGGCTACGCACTACCACCCCCGGGGGCGTCTCTATGTGGTGTTCTATGAGGTTACTGCGACCGGGCAGGGGCGAGAACACATCCGAAAACTCGGCCTGCAACTGGGCGACCTCCGTGAGTTGGGTTGGGGAGAGGTGGTCTCCACAGGGGACCGGAGAGGTACGTGATGCCAATGACCCTTTTTGGACCTCCGGCCCCAGCTCCGCCTTCTCCGGAACTACCGACACCAACGCCACGGGGACCTCCTGGTTCCAGAGTTTCAGCAGATTGAGGTGGTAGATCTGTAGTGCCCCCTCCCTGTCCGTTTGCCTAACCTCATAGTCGACGTCCCCAACTCGCCGTGTGACCTCAAAGGGTCCTTGCCACTTGGCGATTAATTTGGAGCTCGATGTGGGCAACAGGACAAGTACCTTATCTCCCGGAGTGAACTCTCTAAGGCGCGTGCCCTTGTTGTACAGGCGGGCTTGCCGTTCCTGGGCCTGCCGCAAATTCTCCTGAGTTAGGTGGGTGAGCGTGTGGAGTTTTGCGCACAGGTCCATAACGTACTGAATTTCGTTCTTGCTCTGTGAAGGTCCCTCTTCCCAATTTTCCCACAGTACATCTAAGATGCCGCGCCGCTTACGCCCATATAATAGTTCAAATGGGGAGAACCCCGTGGAGGCTTGGGGGACCTCTCGCACTGCAAACAACAAGGGTTCGAGCCACTTATCCCAGTTACGTGCGTCCTCACTTACGAATTTTTTGATAATATTCTTGAGGGTGCGATTGAACTGTTCAACTAGACCGTCCGTCTGTGGGTGATAAACGCTGGTGCGGATCAGCTTAATACCCAGTAGCCCATACAGTTCGCTCAGTGTTCGTGACATAAACGAGGTGCCTTGGTCAGTCAGAATCTCTTTCGGGATTCCAACCCGGGAGATGACGTGGAAGAGGGCCTCTGCAATACTGCGTGCTGAGATATTGCGAAGAGGCACCGCTTCTGGGTATCGCGTTACATAGTCCACCAGAACCAATATAAAGCGGTACCCTCGTGTTGACCGATCTAATGGCCTGACGAGATCCATCCCAATTCTTTCGAACGGGGTCTCGATTAATGGTAAGGGGTGCAAGGGCGCTTTTGGAATGGCACTGGGTTTACTAACTGGCATTCGCGGCACGCCGTACACCACTTACGGACGTCGCCGCAAATCCCCGGCCAATATAATTGGGCCATTATCCAGGTGAGTGTCTTATCCTGCCCGAGGTGTCCAGCCATGGGATTAAAGTGAGCCGCCTGAAATACCAATTCCCGGCGGCTCTTTGGAATTAACAATTGGGTGACTCGCTCTTTCGTCTGAGTGTCCTGCGTCACTCGGTATAACCTATCCTTCAAAATGGAAAAATAGGGGAAGGACAGGGTGGTGTTCAGCTGGAGCGTCTGACCATCGATTACTCTCACTTGGTCAAACGCGTGTCGCAGAGTCTCGTCTCACGATTGTTCCAGTGGGAAATCCGCGAGGGCTTCCCCAATAGAAAGAGGAGGGGCCGGTGGCTCCTCACTCTGTCGCGGAGATGACGTAGACGGCTCTGCGACCGCAGCTCCAGCCAAAGCGACACCGGGACCTTCCCCTGTTAACCGGCAGGACCCACTCTTTACTAGGCATGCCATTAAACCCCGAAATCCCGGCCAATCAGTCCCCAAGATCAAAGAGTGGGTAAGGTGAGGATTAACCGCCGCCTTCACTATCAATTTTTCCCCTCTGAAATATATGTGGACCGACACCAACGGGTAGCTGTGAATATCCCCATGCACACACAACACCTTCACCCCTTGTGCTCCCCCCAATGCCTCGTCTTGCACCAGGCTTTGGCGGATCGAGGTCTGATTGCAACCCAAATCCACCAACGCCTGATATGTAGCCCCTTGTACACTTACCGGTATGTGATACGCTCCGGCCCGATCGAGGGCAGCCTCTGGCGCGTCGGGGATCCACACCACCGCCCCCACTTCCATCGCTGCACACTGTTGCTGCAGGTGGCCCGGTTCCCCGCAGCACCAGCAAACCGGCCCGGGCCTTCCCTCTGCAGCTGTGTTCTGGGGCTCACTCACCTGAGGGGGGGGAGAGACAGACACAGAAGGGAGAAACGGGAGGGCACCACGGGTGCGGCGGGCCGGCTGGGGTGGAGCCGGCCCCCGCCTCCGCGGTGGGGGAATGGGGCGAGGACGGGACACGGGAGGGGGGGGAGAAAGAGAAGAGGAGAGAGAAGATGATGTCGTCCGCTGTCCTGCCGCCGGAACAGCCGCCAGATAATCCTCCGCCAGTCCCATGGCCTGATCCAGCGACACCGGGCGGTGGCACTGGACCCACTCCGCGGCTCCCGCTGGTAAGCGGGCGATGAACTGTTCCAGCGCCACCTGGTCGATGATCCCCTCAGCGTCGCGATCTTCGGCCCTCAGCCACCGCCAGCAGGCGTCCCGGAGCTGCTGGCTGAACGCGAACGGGCTGCCGACTTCCTCCATCCGCAGTGCGCGGAAGCGCTGGCGCTGCTGCTCCGGCGTGCGCCCCACGCGCTGGAGGACAGCCTGGCGAAGGTTGGCGTAGGCCAGCCTGCGGTCGGCGGGGAGCTGTAGTGCGGTCAGCTGCGCCTCTCCCGTGAGGAGGGGGAGGAGGCGTGCCACGCGCTGCTCCATCGGCCACCCCGAGGCTTCGGTGACCTGCTCGAATAATGTGATGAAAGCCTCGGGGTCATCCTGCGGGCCCATCTTGGTCAAGGTGAGGGGAGACGGGCCCGCGGCCGGGGCGCTGGTGGACCCCGCCGACGCAAGGAGACGCCGGAACGCCTCTCGATCTTCCTGCTGGGCCAGCACCAGGGCTTCGAAGCGGCGCTCCTGCTCCTTTCGGAGCGTGACGAGTGCCTGGTGCTGGCTCTGCTGAGCCGTGGCGAGGGCGTGGACCAAGTCCGTGAACGGGGAGGATTCCATGGGGCTGCTGCGTTGGTGCTCCACCTTAATCCCGGGTTTTGGCACCACTGTAGCGCGTATCGAGTGTGGGTGGAGCACAGAGGACGGCAGGACAACGCTTTAGATACACAGAGGGCTTTCATTTCACAACTTTTCAGTTTAAATCGCCCGTTTCTAATATGCGGCGTAACGCACAAACACACACACACACACACACTCTGCGTTCTCATCCCGGGTTGCGCTCCCTCTCCTCTCTCTCTGCCTCCTTAAATAGAGAGCGGTTACTGGGAAAACACACACAAACACAGGTTAATTACAGTCAGGTGTAGCGATTCTGCCACTCACCTTCCCCGGCTCCACCCTCCTGTCACAGACCGGCGCTTGGCCACGCCCCCGCTGCCACAACTTTCATGTTTTTTTAATTTTCTTTTTAATGTCAATGTGCTGTTGTATTGTTGCCACGATGCATTTACAGAGTCTAATGACTCGGAAATGACCTACTGAATTCAGTGATTCACTTGCAGAACCTGTAGAATAAAAAGTGTGTAGAATATGATACAAAGCCTGTAGAAATGCCGATAGAAACACAAAATCGACAAAAGGACAGTTTTTTCTTTGTCTGTAGCCCTCCCACTCAACTCTAATATATTACAGAATTGTCATGGCATACCCGTTTACACCTGATAACCCCTTAAGTATGGGAGGCGAATTGGAGGGAGTCTACTAAAATATTAAATTTGGGATGTATCTACTTTAACTAGAGCACATGACTCTGACTAGGGTTCCGAGAGGCCTAGTTAGCTGATTTTATAGCTATACTGTCACTGTGAGCTTACAACCTCCCATGCATACCTTTCAACACACCATAGCCCAACCATAACCACATTTATCAGACATAAATAAAACAGTGCAACTGCAGATATACATTGCAACAACGTGAAATATTTATTAAAACACACAAACAGGCAATCACCCCTTTAAAATGTCCTGGTGACCCTTGAAATCAATAAAATAAAACCCGGGGGTTTGTAAAACTCAGTTTTGGTACCATGTCGTTAGCGCGCATGTTGGAGCTCATTTGAATCCTCATGAAAAGTATTTTCTTAGTACTCACTGATCCTTGGAAATTCAGAAATAGTTAGCAGCAGTTTTCCTCAAACCCTCTGTTCAGCGAAGACAAGTGAGATGAGATGGAGAAACCAGTCCTGAAGACAGGTCCATGTGCAACAGTAGGTTCCCTAGTGGTAGCGCGAAGTCCTGAGCACCCTCTACAGCAGCAGCCTCCGCGGCAGCGGGATGGCAGGCAGGCATGTAAGCTTTGAGGCACACTATGCAGAAATTGACAACACTAATAAACCCACTATTCGTTCCCATAAATGTTCATATTGTCACCAGTTCACATATAACGTCCATACTCACTCAGAAAACCTGGTGCAAAATGTGTCTCTCTCTCACACACACACACACACACACACACACACACACACACACACACAGTCTCCTTCTTCTCCCAGCTAGTGAAAACAAGACTAACTAGCACTAATACACAAATGAAAGTGGTGTCGCAAAAGTTTAGTATAATTTCCGGCTGAAACAGCTTCAAACACGGCTCACTCTTACATTTTGTACCAGGTAGTTAAAAAAAGTTCAAGTCCTTTCCCACACCATATGGCGCATTGGGCGGCGCCAATCTCCGTTTCTGTAGCCCTTCAGCCTCTCGCCTATTACATAGCTAAGGTTACAGTGGGGGGCCAGTCCTCTGGTAACCACGAGAGTTTAACTTCCCACTCGCATCTGTATTGCAGTGTGCCTTGCCAGATGGTAGTAGGTACCATTTTTATGATGGTCTTTGGTATGACCTGACCGTGAATAGAACTCACGATCTCCTGATCGAGAGGCGGACACGCTACCACTAGGCCACTAGCTGGTTTTGTACCAGGTAACACACATATAAAACCTCTGGTTTTTAGTTTCAATAACAACAGCAACTTTAAACAGTTTCAAATGGCTTACAACTAGCTCTTTATGTTGTGTCGCTATTCTTTTCCTTCGTTTTTCTCCCATTAATAGCCTGAGCCTCGTCTCTTTCCTTTTTAGTCCCATGCCCTCTCCGAGTCCAGTAGGTAGTTGACGCTCATCTCTGACTGGCATTAATTGACTAATAACAGATTGACACCTGATTATCCAAATAAACAGAGGAAACAACATGAGACATTCAAAGACCATCAAAACATGGGATATTTCAGCACCCTCCCAAATAAAGCACCAAACACAGACCTTGCCACATCAGTGCAAACCCACCTCACAACAGCAGCAATCCAACAAACAACATTTCAAGATACACCACACATTTGCCAACCAAACACATGTCCAAACAAACAAAACATCATTTGCAGCAGGGCACTACATGTTTTTTTTTTAAACACCCCCACTCTGTCAAATACACAGAGGGCGCGCGTATACAGAGAGAGAGAGAGAGAGAGAGATTTGTGGGTAATTCTATGGATCTGTGATGCCTGCTGGAAGAGAAGATCAGGGAGGATTGGGAATCAAGCAGCAGTCTTTTGTTTTCACCTGATAGCAAAACTTGTAGCGTCATAGCAACCATCGCAAAGATACAGACAAAAAGCCCAGAAACTCCTCCTTACCCAGGCAAGAACGATACAGGATTTATCTTGTAGTGTTCCCCAGATCTTTAACACAGACACATATAAAAAGATGTTCTCCTCCCTGCTCTCCCAGGTTTTAATCTGTGTGTCTGTGTAGAACGATGTCTGCAGCACCAGGTAGTTTGAGACATCGGGGAACTCAACGGATGGATAATTTTCCACCTCATAATGAATGAATAACTTTATTTAAACACAATAAGTTGATCAGCAGAGCTGGTGGGGTCGTGCATGTACAGATACAAATAATTACAAATACAAAAGACTAAAATAGACTCAATCTTTAAAAAAAGCTTAAAATCTGTTGATTATCTTCACATTAAGTTAAGTAACAGGATGCATAACTGTTGTCTTTGTATTTAGTTATGGCTACAGTATGATCAAAATTTATTCTACTCATCAAATTTAGGTGGTAATTTTTCTTTCATAGGAGAAATCCTTCTGAGTGGTTTCTATATCCACTTCTTTTGAGTGGACTTCTTGGTTTTAATAACCTGCTTGTTTGCTGAATATATGGCAATGAGTTCTTGTGCGAATGGATCAGACTCCACTTTTGGATCATTAACCCCTTCTGACTGAGAATGACCTGCATCCATACAGCTTTAAATACAATACCTACAATCTAAAAATTTGTTTTTATTGCATTTATTTAAATTCCCATCTGTAACACGGAGTGATGTTGCATCCCCTGAATACACTTTACAGTAGATTATTAGATTCTAATAGAATAGATGAGCCAAAATAATTGGGGATCTTTTTTAATGGGCCCCGACTCGGTACAAGTATGAATAGGTGGGCCTTAAAGCAGGAAAGGTTGAGAACCCCTGCTTTACAGGGCCTGGATCTTGATGCACTTAATGCTGAGTGGGCAGTCCACCTATGGTGGACGGAGGGACGGCGTGAATGGTGCCCACAATTTGCAGAGGCTGCACAGGAAGCTGATGTAGATGAGGAGGACAGGTTGTTTAATTTCCTCCTGAATGCAATGGCAGGTTGAATGATGAGACAGTAGTGCAGTACAGACTCCTGTTTTATAATGTTTTTAGTTTTATAATTCATCTTTGTAATATTGCGAGTCATTGTTAGGCAAAACAAAGTGTTTTGTGTCCTAAACTCAATATAAAAAGATGTATTATGTACTTATACCATATGTAAGTCTTACATGTATGATATTTATTCATGTTTCATGTTTTCAGGACTTGTTCTTCTGTTGCAGAAATAAATGTTTTTTAAAAATAATTTTTTAAATGTACTTTTGTCTAAATAACTCAATTATACCCCAAGAAAACATTTCAGTGTTGCCTTGAACCGTGAACTGGAAAACTTGCAAAAATACCACAAAATTTTAGGGCAAAAGGAAATTCAAAGAGGACAAAACTTTTGAGGCCATTTGCCCTGCAGGGAAAAAGGTGACAAAAGTTAATGTTGAGGCCTGTTATGACCTGATAAAAGGTTTTATTCAAGTGGTGAAAACAGACTTTCACAGAGAACTCATTAGAAACACCATTCTTATTTACTTTTATTACATCATAATATAAATTTATTACATGATAATTATTCGTTTGTTTTAATATCCTGATATCATTTATCTCATCTCATTATGTCTAGCCGCTTTATCCTGTTCTACAGGGTTGCAGGCAAGCTGCAGCCTATCCCAGCTGACTACTGGCGAAAGGCGGGGTACACCCTGGACAAGTCGCCAGGTCATTGCAGGGCTGACACACAGACACAGACAACCATTCACACTCACACCTACAGTCAATTTAGAGTCACCTGTTAACCTAAACTGCATGTCTTTGGACTGTGCCGGTTTTTACCAGAGCACCCGGAGGGGACCCACGCGGACAGCATGCAAACTCCACACAGAAAGGCCCTCGCCGGCCACGGGGCTCGAACCCGGACCTTCTTGCTGTGAGGCGACAGTGCTAACCACTACACCACCGTGCCGCCCGATATCATTTATAAATTAAAATTTTTTTTCCGTTGACCTTCACAGCTTTTGTTCTTTTCCCTGCTGTAGCTCTGTGATTTATTGATTTCAGGTCAGACAGGGAGAGACAACACACAGAGTGTAAGGGGAAGAACATGTCCAGTCTGTACATAAATCACTGGCACCAGCAACAAATAAGGAGCACCTGGCAACACACACACTCTCTCTCTCACACACACACACACACACACACACACACACACACACACACACACACACTCTGTTGGCCAACGAGCTCATCTCCTTCAGCACTGGGCTGTGATCATTTCAGTCACTCACTAATTTGAGAACAAATCAAATGTCTGACCTGTTCAGATAAATATAACTCTGCCTGGTTCATCTAAACCTGACTTTTGGAACTCTTTTCCTTTCTCCTCTTATAAATATTTTAGATCAGACTCTTATTTCCCGATTTGGTGATCAGATTTGATGTTGTGTGTTTATCCCATGTGTCAGTGATGACGTGTGCAGCAGAAAACTCAAATCTGAACAGCTCGAACTGTGAATTACTGTTACAGCATTTCAGTGTATTGTCGAATCGGACTTTGTACTTTTATCGTTTATGAAAATGAAATGGTGCAGTGAAAGATTTGAGGACCTGTTTGATCATTTGTGTGAGTTTATTATGTATTATTTTATTTCCTTCAGGATCAGTTGTGATGCAATTAAAGGAAGAAGTGCTGAAGCTCTGGTCTCAGTGCTCAACTCAGAAACCTCCAGTCTGAGAGAACTGCATCTGACTGTGAAGACACTGGATCTGTCTCAGAATAAACTAGAAGACTCAGGAGTGAGGCATCTTTGTGCTGTACTGGAGAATCCTCACTGTAAAGTGGAGACACTGGTGTAAGATCATCTCTCTGAGAGTCACAATAACTCACTAAAGCAGCAGTTAATAGTTGTATACAGTGTTGTTTATCAATTAAAATTCTCTGTTAAAGTAAAACATGCAGAACAAATATATTAGTCATGAAGTGATCATTTCTCCTCAGAATCACTTTTACTTTAAAGAAATAATTAAAATGTCTTTACAATTAAATATGTGATCATTAAAAATCCAGTCAAGCAGAGATAAATTCTACAAAACCTGACTCTTCACTTCAACCTTTAAATTATTGACTTTTTGTTGAATCATTTGCACCTCGAGTAAACTTAATGTCAGTAACAGTGGGAATGTTTGAGTCATTAATAATAGCTTGTGATTGGTGAAGAGAATAGAGACAGTCCAACATGAGAGACATCATCTTCACAACCACTATTACACCAAGATGAAAATCTGTTGATGAAGTGTGTGTCATTGTGTCTCTACAGGTTGCGGCGTTGTGGTGTCTCAGATGAAGGCTGTGCTGCTCTGAGTTCAGCTCTGCGATCAAACCCCTCACACCTGAGAGACCTGGATCTGACTAATAATAATCTGGGAGACTCAGGAGTGAAGTGTCTCTGTGCTGTACTGGAGAATCCTCACTGTAAACTGGAGAAACTGTGGTAAGATCATCTCTCTGAGAGTCACATGACCTGCTCCTCAGTAAGACACATTCTCTAATAGTGAGACTGAAGCAGAGGTTTTAGGTTCATCATCAATGTCCTGAGGAGGAAGATTGTTTCTTTTCACTGCACACTGATGATTTGTCATAGAGTCTTTGGGTCAGATGGATGCATGTGAGAAGCTTCAGCACAAAACGGGACTTGATCCGACTGCAATGTGTCTGAAATCACTGTGAAATTTACTACAACACTGTAACTAATCACACAAACTGCACCTGAGACACAACCTACAGTAGAGCAAAAAAGTATTTAGTCAGTCACCAATTGTGCAAGTTATCCCACTTAAAAAGATGAGAGAGACCTGTAATTTTCATCATAGGTATACCTCAACTATGAGAGACAAAATGTGAAAAAAAAAAATCCAGAAAATCACATTGTCTGATTTTTAAAGAATTTATTTGCAAATTATGGTGGAAAATAAGTATTTGGTCAATAACAAAAGTTCATCCCAATACTTTGTTATATACCCTTTGTTGGCAATGACAGAGGTCAAATGTTTTCTGTAAGTCTTCACAAGGTTTTCACACACTGTTGCTGGTATTTTGGCCCATTCCTCCATGCAGATCTCCTCTAGAGCAGTGATGTTTTGGGGCTGTTGCTGGGCAACATGGATTTTCAACTCCCTCCAAAGATTTTCTATGGGGTTGAGATCTGGAGACTGGCTAGGCCACTCCAGGACCTTGAAATGCTTCTTACGAAGCCACTCCTTCGTTGCGGTGTGTTTGGGATCATTGTTATGCTGAAAGACCCAGCCACGTTTCATCTACAATGCCCTTGCTGATGGAAGGAGGTTTTCACTCAAAATCTCATGATAAATGGCCCCATTCATTCTTTCCTTTACATGGATCAGTCGTCCTGGTCCCTTTGCAGAAAAACAGCCCCAAAGCATGATGTTTCCACCCCCATGCTTCACAGTAGGTATGGTGTTCTTTGGATGCAACTCAGCATTCTTTCTTCTCCAAACACGACAAGTTGAGTTTTTACCAAAAAGTTCTATTTTGGTTTCATCTGACCATATGACATTCTCCCAATCCTCTTCTGGATCATCCAAATGCTCTCTAGCAAACTTCAGACAGGCCTGGACATGTACTGGCTTAAGCAGGGGGACACGTCTGGCACTGCAGGATTTGAGTCCCTGGCGGCGTAGTGTTTTACTGATGGTAGCCTTTGTTACTTTGGTCCCAGCTCTCTGCAGGTCATTCACTAGGTCCCCCCATGTGGTTCTGGGATTTTTGCTCACTGTTCTTGTGATCATTTTGACCCCATGGGGTGAGATCTTGCATGGAGCCCCAGATCGAGGGAGATTGTCAGTGGTCTTGTATGTCTTCCATTTTCTAATAATTGCTCCCACAGTTGATTTCTTCACACCAAGCTGCTTACCTATTGCAGATTCAGTCTTCCCAGCCTGGTGCAGGTCTACAATTTTGTTTCTGGTGTCCTTTGACAGCTCTTTGGTCTTGTCCATAGTGGAGTTTGGAGTGTGACTGTTTGAGGTTGTGGACAGGTGTCTTTTATACTGATAACGAGTTCAAACAGGTGCCATTAATACAGGTAACGAGTGGAGGACAGAGGAGCCTCTTAAGGAAGAAGTTACAGGTCTGTGAGAGCCAGAAATCTTGCTTGTTTGTAGGTGACCAAATACTTATTTTACCAAGGAATTTACCAATTAATTCATTAAAAATCCTACAATGTGATTTCCTGGATTATTTTCCCCCATTCTGTCTCACATAGTTGAAGTGTACCTATGATGAAAATTACAGGCTTCTCTCATCTTTTTAAGTGGGACAACTTGCACAATTGGTGGCTGACTAAATACTTTTTTGCCCCACTGTAACTGCCCTCTTCAAAAAAATTGAAGTTTTAAACTCTGTTATTGGAATAAAATGATTCCTTGAAAGAAAAGAAAAGCAAAACCATAAATTGTGTGTCATCTGCAGAGCTGTTTGTATGACTGTGACAGATTGATCTCTATGTAGACATCAGTGCTGTGATATGATAAAAAGCAATACCACTGGCATCACAGCATGAAATACAACATGAAACTTCACCTTTGGTTTTCTTTTTACCTTTAGCCTGAAGGTTTATTCATTATTCCAACTCTACAAGAATAGTCTTCCTGTTAAGGTGAACTAGAGACCAGAGGTTTAAGCTGTGACACGTGGAATGTGGGGTGGATGCGTCGCATGGTGAGTGGTAGTGCCGGTCTGACAGAACATGGGTTGATTACCTTTTTGATGAGGAAGGGTCCTAGGTACCTGGGAGCCAGCTTGCAGGAGATGGTTCTGAGTGGCAGATGGCATGTGGAGAGCATGACTCTTTGCCCCACCCAGTAAGTGGGCGCCTTAGAGCAGCTTTTGTCGGCCTGCTTCTTGGATGCTAGGGCGGAGCAAATGAGTTTTCTCCGGGCCAATGCCCACGTCCTCCTGCAGCAGTGTATGAAGAGCTGGGCAGAGGGTACGGCAACCCCCTCCTCTTGGTTGGGGAGGAGTGGTGGTTGGTAACCTAGGGAGCACTGGAAGGGTGAGAGACCTGTGCCAGATGAAGGAAGAGTGTTATGAGCATAGAAAAGGCTTTCTCTGCTTCCTCCCCCCACTTTAATTGGGTCTTGGTCGAGGTCAGGGCTGAGAGAGGTCCAGCCACTGTGCTGAAGTTGTGAATGAAGCACCTGTAGAAGTTGGCGAATCCTAGGAAGCACTGGTGATCTCATCTCGAAGATGGTGTGGGCCAATCGGCAACTGCCTCGAGCTTGAGGGGGTCCATCTGGATCCTTGCCAGGGAAATGATGAATCCCAGAAATGAGACAGAGCTCTGGTGAAATTCGCTCTTTTCTGCTTTGACGAACAACTTGTTCTCTAGCAGGCACTGGAGGACCTGCCGGACGTGACCCCGATGTTCCTCCAGGGAGCAGGAGAAGATCAGGATGTCATCCAGGTACATGAAAATGAAGATATTCTTTAAATTCGTTTCTTAAGACAAGGATTTTTTTAAGATGTTACCTTGACAGTTTTGGCGATAAACTTCCGCCTTCTTCAAAAAAGTCACCAGAGTCCTTAGAGTAACATCAGCTGATAAGGCACATCACCACTCGACATCTCGTGACTGTTTTGAAGAAGGCGGAAGTTTATCGCTGAAACTGTCAAGGTAACATCTTAAAAAAATCCTTGTCTTAAGAAACAAATTTAAAGAATAGGTTCAATAGGAAGACATAATGAACTTTCACTACATACGAAAATGAAGATGTTTAGGAAGTCCCTTAAGACGTCGTTAACGAGTGCCTGGAAGACTGCAGGCGCGTTGGTCAGGCCGAAAGGGACCATGAGGTACTCATAGTGACCAGTGGTGGCGTTAAAGGCTGTCTTCCACTCATCCCCCTCCCTGATCCTGCCGAGATGGTATGCATTGCATAGATCTAGCTTGGTGAATACCTTGGCTCCCTGGAATAGTTCAAAGGCCGTGGTCATCAGCGGTAGTGGGTAGCGATTCTCGACCGTGATGGTGTTGAGACCCCAATAGTCAATGCAGGGGCGGAGCGACTTGTCCTTCTTTTCGATGAAGAACCCCACCCCTGCTGGGGAGGAGAAAGGGTGGATGATCCCAGCTGCCAGTGATTCAGTGATGTACTTTTCCATGGCTTGTCTTTTGGCAGGAGAAAGAGAGAAGAGGCGTCCCTTGGGTGGTGCTGTCCTGGGCAGGAGGTCAATACCACAGTTGTAGGGTCTGTGAGGAGGGAGGGACACTGCTTGGTTCTTGCTGAAAACTAGCTTAAGGTCCAGATATTCCAGAGGCACGTGAGAGAGGTCGGGAAATTCGCTGGCTGAGGGCTGTGGTGGTTTGGCGGGAGGCAGAGCAGAGTTCAGACAGGAGGCCAGACAGGAAGAACTCTAGCCTAGGATGGTGTTATTAGTCCAGTCAAGGTGGGGATTGTGCTGCATTAACCATGGTAATCCTAGGACGATGGATACGTGGGGGTTGTTCATGACGTGAAGTTGGATGGTTTCTGAGTGGTTACCTGAAATCTTTAGGGTGAGCGGGGTGGTAAGGTGGGTGATGCTAGTCAAGCCGGTGACATTGAGTGTCAGGACAGTGAGAGGGATGTCAAGAGCAAGTAGCGGGATTCCCTGATGCTTGGCAGTCGCAGAGCAGATCAGGTTCCTGTCCACCCCTGAGCCGACAAGGGTCTGGAGATGGCGATGCTGGTTGTCACGGATAATGATGACAGGAAGTAATGGATGATTAGCAGGGGACTGGTTCCGACTGTTGCCCACCAGGGCCCCTTGATTCACTGGTAGGCTCGTCCTTTTAGCGGGCAGGCTCGGCAGATGTGTCCCAGCTGACCGCAGTAGAAGCAGGCCCCTGTGCTCTGCCAGCAGTGTCATTCCTCTGCTGACACTTGAACCCGGTCTACCTGCATGGGTTCGACGGACGCGGCGGGAGGTGGAGAGGGGGTGAGTCTGGGGCAGTTCTTCTCTCTCCTCCATTGCTGGATCTGAGCATCGATGTGGTTGGCAAGGTCCATGAGGCTGCAGAGGTCTGATGACAGTTCCCACGATATCAGTTCATCCTTGATGGCATCGGACAAGCCGTGTAGGAATGCGTCGATCTGGGCATTCTCGTTCCAACCGCATGAAGCCGCCAATGTCCGGAAATCAATGGCATAATCTGAGGTAGACCGGGACCCCTGCCGCAGCTCCATGAGCTCTCTGGCTGCCTCACGGCCAGACAGAGAACGGTCGAAAGTTCACCTCATCTCATCAGAGAAATCCTTGAAACTGGAACAAAAGGATGCATTGGCATCCCAGACTGCTATTCCCCACTCTCTGGCCTTGCCAATGAGGATCGTTATTGTATATGCTACCCGGGAGTGTTCTGTGGGGAAGGCCAGAGGTTGCAGCTCTAGGGTCAACGAACATTGAGACAAAAACAACCTGCAAGTACCTGGTTCTCCATTGTAGGGCTGAGGCACTGGAAGTCTCAGTTTGTGGAGAAAGGCAGTGGCAGGAGTTAAAGTAGGAGACGGCTGGGTAGGGGTAGGCATGGCTTGACAGTGCTGCATCTGCATGGTGAGAAGGCTGAGTGCGTTGGACAGGGTGGCGAGGTTCTGGGTAATTTGTTGTAGGTCTTGTTGGTGGGTCCCGAGGAGAGTCCCCTGCTGCTGGATGGCTGTTCTCAGGTGGGCGAGTTCTGCTGGATCCATGTTGGCCAGAATGTACTGTTAGGGTGGGTGGAGGTATGGTGAAGTTAGGATCCACAAGCAGAAGACAGACAGTAATCCAATAAATAATATGATTTAATTCAGGGAAAAAAGGGCATGGCAAAAAGGTAAACAAACAGAACAAAACAACAAATGGCAAAAATATTCAGGACAAAATAAGATAAACAACTTGACAAAAACATGAGACAGGCAAAGACAAAAACACTGGTGCAAAAAAACATGAACAAGAAAAGTGCTAGTGCAAAAACCATGAACAAGAAAAAGTCACTAGAGAGAATAACCATGAACAGTAAGAGAGGCACAGAAACAGCTAAAGAAGGAAACTAGACATTCTGGCAAAGTCTGAGTCTGAAAATGGCTTATTTATACACAGCAGTGAAAACCAGGACGTGAATACGGGTGAGAGGGAATTCTTTTCCCGGATCCGGATCGGCGCTGGCATGAGAGATCCATAATCTCCAGAGTGGATGTCTGGGGCAGAGCATGACACTTATTTGTGATGGAGGTCCATGAAACAAACAATAAGAACAATAAATCATGCAACGCAGATTGTTCACTCGCTGTTGGCATAAAATATAGCATTTTGGTGAAAACTTACTTGTGTTTTTTGGCGTTCACTGATGAATTCTGGTGGTTTTATCGTGACGGAGTCTCTGGTTGGAATCGAATACCTTCTTTCATAACAACTGTCTTTGAAATGTCCTGAGCAGAGCACAGTACATTTGCTCAGAGCTTTATAAAAGTCCAGGTTATACCGCTGCACAAATTTGACCCAGTTTCTTCTCGGAGCCGGATCGGATGGGATCTGATGTGTCCTTATACCCGGGGTGAAGGTTGTGTTCATAAAACTAACATTATTTGGTTCTTCAGTGACACAATATCAACCTCCTGTTTGTTTGGGTTTACTGTCCGCCGCAGTGGGATGTGATATGTGACAGTAAGTTTGCAACCAACGTGACATCACGGCGGCATGTATAATGTGTTTTGGCTGTGAGTTCTGAACTGACAATTTTTTACTTCACCCACTAAACTTCTTTGCCTCATCAAAACGTCAGTTTTCATTCCTGTCATCTCAAACATGGTCATTGTGTGTTTCAACAGTATGTTTATTGAAATACATAAAAAAATGCTTCATGTGCAGTTTAAGTCTTCAAAAGTACTTTTTAATGATTTAATGTTTTTATTGTTTCCTTTTTAATGTCACGGTGTTGTTGTATTGTTGCCATGATGCATTTACTGAATCTAATGACTCTGAAACAACTTACCTAATGCAGTGACTTGGTGGTAGAACTTGTAGAATATAAAGTGTGTAGAAAATGATACAAAGCCTGTAGAAATGCTGATAGAAACACAGTTGAATCGACAAAAGGACAGCGTTGTTGTTTTCATTTTTTAACACCCCACCCTGCCAACTAATGTTTACATCTCTCACCATGCTTTCTCAGGTTGGATGGGAAATTTGTGTTTCAGTGATGACGTTTGTTTGCAGTAAACAGAGCAAACGTTTAAAACAATACAAATCTTTTTTCATTTCAAAAATCTCAAACATGGACTTCAGATGTGGCCCTGGGTGCTCTGGTGAGGAACCAGAGCATTTTTTAACATAGTTACTGGGAGACCAAATGGGAGACCAAATGGTCTCCCAGTGGCCAGATTTGGTCTCCTAGTCAATTCCAAACCAGCTTCACTGGGAGACCAAATTTTAAACCAAGTTATGTCTTATCATTTGGTTCAATCAGTTACAATTAATTAACCAAGTACCATGTAAGTATACATTTAACAAGGAAAACGAAGACCTATGTTATAAGATATACACAAAAGATTGTGTTGGTTAAGAAAAACAAAACTAAAATTTGGTTACTGAGATGGCTGATGTCAGAATCCGATGTCATTACTGTGTAACTGGGAGTGTCTTTGACATAACATCCAATATTTGTCCTTCAAATGTAGTGGAGTAAAAGTCATAATCTTCAAAAAAATTAACACTCGAGTAAAGTATAGATATGAAAAATGTCCTTAAGTTCAGAACTCCAGTAAATGTACTTCGTTCCTGTCCACCCCTGTTTTGGGATGTTTTGTGTTTCAGGTGATATAGAGTGTGTTAATACAAATAGATTAGTCGATAAATTAGGGAATAACAGTTGCATGTAGAATTGAATAATACTGAAGGGCAGCGATTAAACATGTGGAAACCAGTTGATGTCAGTGAAGGAGAAAAACGTTTACGTGTCAAATTATGTCATTTTGTCCCAAGAAGTATCGAAGCTGTGAGCTGAAGATGGAAGCAACAGCCAACTAACTCGACTTACAAACAACACATTTCCAAAAATCAATGCAAATAATCAAACACAACTTTTACTTATAGTTTATTTACAATATTTACAAATTACACCTCTATTACAGGCTCCAGTATCCAATGAACATGGAGTTTTTTTTTCTGTGCAAATCCTTCACCGTGTTTAAAAATCTTTTCTTCACATTTCTCCACATTAAATTTGGTAACAGCTGAAATGTAATGATGCAGACACTGGGCCGATAGAACCATGTGGAGTTTGCAGTAATACAGAATTATAATTAAAATCTTTACTGTTATTATGATCTGATAAAAGGTTTTATTCAAGTGGAAAAACAGACTTTCACAGAGAACTCATTAGAAACACCATTCTTATTTACTTTTATTTTTATTTTATCAGTTTATTACATGCTAATTATTCTTTTGTTCTTCTAATATCCTGATATCTTTTATAAATTTTAACTTTTTTGACCTTCACAGCTTTTGTTCTTTTCCCTGCTGTAGCTCTGTGATTTATTGATTTCAGGTCAGACAGGGAGAGACAACACACAGAGTGTAAGGGGAAGAACATGTCCAGTCTGTAAATCACTGACACGAGGAACAAATAAGGAGCCCCTGGGAACACACACCCACACACACACACACACACACACACACACACACACACTGTTAGCTAAAGAGCTCATCATGAGTATCTCCATAAAACTCCTTCAGCACTGGGCTGTGATCATTTCAGTCGCTGTTCACTAATTAGAGAACAAATCAAATGTCTGATCTGTTCAGATAAATATGACTCTGCCTCGAAGTCTGCCTGCTTCATCTAAACCTGACTTTTGAAACTCTTTTCCTTTCTCCTCTTATCAATATTTTAGATCAGACTCTTATTTCCCGATTTGGTGATCAGATTTGATGTTGCGTGTTTATCCCATGTGTCAGTGATGACGTGTGCAGCAGAAAACTCAAATCCGAACAGCTCGAACTGTGAATTACTGTTACAGCATTTCAGTGTATTGTCGACTCGGCGTTTGTACTTTTGTCATTTATGAAAATGAAATGGTACAGTGAAAGATTTGAGGACCTGTTTGATCATTTGTGTGAGTTTATTATGTATTATTTTATTTTCTTCAGGATCAGTTGTGATACAATTAAAGGGAGAAGTGCTGAAACTCTGGTCTCAGTGCTCAACTCAGAAACCTCCAGTCTGAGAGAACTGCGTCTGACTTTGAAGACACTGGATCTGACTGGGAATAAACTCGAAGACTCAGGAGTGAAGCGTCTCTGTGCTGTACTGCAGAATCCTCATGGTAAAGTGGAGACACTGAGGTAAGATCATCTCTCTGAGAGTCACAATAACTCACTAAAGCAGCAGTTAATAGTTGTATACAGTGTTGTTTATCAATTAAAAATTTCTGTAAAAGTAAAACATACAGAACAAATATATTAGTCATGAAGTGATCATTTCTCCTCAGAATGACTTTTACTTTAAATAAATAATTAAAATGTCTTTACAGTTGAGCCCTTAAGAACCAGGGTGGGCCATCCCACATTTTCGAAAAAAAAAAAAAAAGAGTTAGAGGGTCTATGAGGTGGGGCATATAAATGTAATTTATAAAAATTTTACCTTTACTAGTGCTGTCTTTCTATTCTAGTTTTTGTTAAATTCTGTACTTCAGAGATGCAACAAAACGTAAACTTTATTGAAATTTCTCAAAATAAAAAAAAATGTGGGATGGCCTGCCCTGGTTCTTAGGGGCTCAATTAAATATGTGATCATTAAAAATCCAGTCAAGCAGAGATAAATTCTACAAAACCTGACTCTTCACTTCAACCTTTAAATTATTGACTTTTTGCTGAATCATTTGCACCTCAAGTAAACTTAATGTCAGTAACAGTGGTAATGTTTAAGTCATTATTAATAATAGCTTGTGATTGGTGAAGAGAATAGAGACAGTCCAACATGAGAGACATCATCTTCACAACCACTATGACACCAAGATGAAAATCTGTTGATGAAGTGTGTGTCATTGTGTCTCTGCAGGTTGTGTGGTTGTGGTGTCTCAGATAAAGGCTGTGCTGCTCTGAGTTCAGCTCTGAGATCAAACCCCTCACACCTGAGAGACCTGGATCTGTCTGATAATAATCTGGGAGACTCAGGAGTGAAGCGTCTCTGTGCTGTACTGGAGAATCCTCACTGTAAACTTGAGACACTGAGGTAAGATCATCTCTCTGAGAGTCACATGACCTGCTCCTCAGTAAGACACATTCTCTAATAGTGAGACTGAAGCAGAGGTTTTAGGTTCATCATCAATGTCCTGAGGAGGAAGATTGTTTCTTTTCACTGCACACTGATGATTTGTCACAGAGTCTTTGGGTCAGATGGACGTATGTGATAAGCTGCAGCACAAAACAGGACTTGATCCAACTGCAATGTGTCTGAAATCACTGTGAAATTTACTACAACACTGTAACTAATCACACAAACTGCACCTGAGACACAAACTAACTGCATTTTTCCAAAAATTGAAGTTTTAAACTCCATTATTTGAATAAAATTATTGCTTGAAAGAAAGTCAAGTCAAGTTTGTGTAGCGCTTTTAACAATAAACATTGTCGCAAAGCAGCTTTACAGAATTTGAACGACTTAAAATATGAGCTAATTTTATCCCTAATCTATCCCCAATGAGCACGCCTGTGGCGACCGTGGCAAGGAAAAACTCCCTCAGACGACATGAGGAAGGAACCTTGAGAGGAACCAGACTCAAAAGGGAACCCATCCCCATCTGGGCAACAACAGACAACATGACTAACATTAACAGCCCTAACATAAAGTCAGCTTCGTTGATGCTATAAACCCCCCCCACCAATGGAAACCCGAGTGCAAAACCTTTCACGACAACCATAGTCCCAAAGTCAGCAAGTCAACTGCAGTCCTAAAGTCAGCAAGTCAAGTGCAGTCCAAAAGTCAGCAAGTCAACTGCAGTCCCAGCCACAAAAGCACCACTGCAAGAGTCCAGTGCATCCTCCAGGCGTGACCCCCAACTGTCCACATGGGGTCACCCTCCACAGGAGCGATGCGATGAGACTCCAACCAGACACAGGGCACCAGGATGGATCAGGCAGGTCTGAGGAGCAGAAGAGGTCAGCATCTCGATCACAGGACCGACATGTAACTCAGAGGGACAGATTTGGGGGGAGAGAAATCACAGGTTGTTAGGTATGCCCAATGTCACCTGAATAAGTAGGAACAGTATACATATTGCACTGAGTACAAGCAGGGACTCCGGCAACTAACTATGACAGCATAACTAAATGGGGAGAGCCAGAAGGTAGCACAGGCATGAGGGAGCCCCGGGACATAAAGCAGCCAGCCACTACACCGTCAACAAACTCAAGTGAGCAAGCGAGTGTGGACTGACAGCATCCATACATCCCAGTTTACCAAAAAACACTATGTCTGAGGACCCTCCAGATCTACACCTTTACCTCATAAACACCATTAACAAAAGGCTTGACTAAACAGATATGTTTTCAGCCTAGACTTAAACACCGAGACTGTCTGATTCCCGAACACTACTTGGAAAGCTGTTCCATAACTGTGGGGCTTTGTAAGAAAAGGCTCTGTCCCCTGATGTACCATAACCTTCACTATATGAGGTACCAGGAGATAGCCTGCACCTTTTGATATAAGTAGGCGTGGTGGGTCATAGAGGAGCAGAAGTTCACTCAGGTTCTGTGGTGCAAGACCATTCAGTGCTTTAAAGGCCAATAGTAGTACTTTATCATCAATATGAAATTTGATTGGGAGCCAATGCAGTGTGGATAAGACAGGGGTGATGTGGTCATATTTTCTAGTTCTAGTAAGGACTCTTGCTGCTGCATTTTGAACTAACTGGAGCTTGTTAATGCACTTATTGGAACATCCAGACAGTAAGGCATTACAATAATCCAACCTGGAGGTAACAAAAGCATCAACTAGTTTTTCCACATCATGTAGTAACATTAAATTTTTTAGCTTAGCAATATTTCTGAGATGAAAGAAAGCTATCCGGGTGATGTTATCAATGTGAGTTTCAAATGAAAGCCTGGGGTCAATAATCACTCCGAGGTCTTTTACTGCTGCATGTGAAGAAACAGAAAGGCCATCCAGAGTTACTGTGTAATCAGAAAACTTACTTCTAGTTGCATGTGGTCCTAGTACAAGTACTTCAGTCTTGTCAGAGTTAAGCAGAAGGAAATTCATAAGCATCCAGTGTCTAATGTCCTTTACACATTCCTCAATTCTATTAAGCTGGTGTCTCTCATCAGGTTTTGCAGAAACATACAACTGTGTGTCATCAGCATAACAGTGGAAACTAATACAATGTTTATGAATAATATCACCCAGAGGTAACATGTCTAAAGAAAAAAGCAGTGGACCCAAGACAGAACCTTGTGGAACATTAAACTTTACCTCAGTACGTCTAGAAATATCACCATTTATATCAACATACTGATAGCGATCAGTTAAATAAGAGCTGAGCCAGGAGAGGGCCGTTCCCTTAACTCCCACAACATTTTCTAGCCTATTCAGAAGAATGGAATGATCAATGGTATCAAATGCTGCACTAAGGTAAAGCAACACAAGTAGTGAGACACAGCCCTGATCAGACGCCAACAGAAGGTCGTTTACTACTTTAACCAAAGCTGTCTCTGTGCTATGATTAGGTCTAAATCCTGACTGATACATTTCATGGATGTTATCCCTATGTAAATATGAGCATAAATGCTGTGCCACAGCTTTTTCAAGGATCTTGGAGATAAAGGGGAGGTTTGATATTGGCCAATAATTGGACAGCTGACAGTGATCAAGGTCAGGTTTTTTAATCAGGGGTTTGATAACTGCTAGTTTAAAGGATTTGGGTACATAGCCAATCGTAAGAGAAGAATTTATTATTTTTAGAAGCGGTTCAATTACTTCAGGTATTATCTGTTTGAATAGACTTGTAGGTAAGGGATCTAGTACACAAGTTAAGGCTTTTGATGCCGAGATTAATGAAAGTAATTCAGTTTCTTTTAGGGGAGTAAAACATTCTAATTGCTGATCTGATACAGTTATATTGTTAACTACAGAGTCACTTACATTGTCTGACCTTAAATTAGTAGTTTGAATTTTTTGTCGGATATTTTCAATTTTGTCATTAAAAAAAATTCATGAAATCGTTACTACTACATACAACCCCAATTCCAAAAAAGTTGGGACAAAGTACAAATTTTAAATAAAAATGGAATGCAATGATGTGGAAATTTCAAAATTCCATATTTTATTCAGAATAGAACATAGATGACATATCAAATGTTTAAACTGAGAAAATGTATCATTTAAAGAGAAAAATTAGGTGATTTTAAATTTCATGACAGCAACACATCTCAAAAAAGTTGGGACAAGGCCATGTTTACCACTGTGAGACATCCCCTTTTCTCTTTACAACAGTCTGTAACCGTCTGGGGACTGAGGAGACAAGTTGCTCAAGTTTAGGGATAGGAATGTTAACCCATTCTTGTCTAATGTAGGATTCTAGTTGCTCAACTGTCTTGGGTCTTTTTTGTCGTATCTTCCGTTTTATGATGCGCCAAATGTTTTCTATGAGTGAAACATCTGGACTGCAGGCTGGCCAGTTCAGTACCCAGACCCTTCTTCTACGCAGCCATGATGCTGTAATTGATGCAGTATGTGGTTTGGCATTGTCATGTTGGAAAATGCAAGGTCTTCCCTGAAAGAGACGTCGTCTGGATGGGAGCATAATTGCTCTAGAACCTGGATATACCTTTCAGCATTGATGGTGTCTTTCCAGATGCGTAAGCTGCCCATGCCACATGCACTAATGCAACCCCATACCATCAGAGATGCAGGCTTCTGAACTGAGCGCTGATAACAACTTGGGTCGTCCTTCTCCTCTTTAGTCCGAATGACACGGCGTCCCTGATTTCCATAAAGAACTTCAAATTTTGATTCGTCTGACCACAGAACAGTTTTCCACTTTGCCACAGTCCATTTTAAATGAGCCTTGGCCCAGAGAAGACGTCTGCGCATCTGGATCATGTTTAGATACGGCTTCTTCTTTGAACTATAGAGTTTTAGCTGGCAACGGCGGATGGCACGGTGAATTGTGTTCACAGATAACGTTCTCTGGAAATATTCCTGAGCCCATTTTGTGATTTCCAATACAGAAGTATGCCTGTATGTGATGCAGTGCCGTCTAAGGGCCCGAAGATCACGGTCACCCGGTATGGTTTTCCGGCCTTGACCTTACGCACAGAGATTCTTCCAGATTCTCTGAATCTTTTGATGATATTATGCACTGTAGATGATGATATGTTCAAACTCTTTGCAATTTTACACTGTCGAACTCCTTTCTGATATTGCTCCACTATTTGTTGGCGCAGAATTAGGGGGATTGGTGATCCTCTTCCCATCTTTACTTCTGAGAGCCGCTGCCACTCCAAGATGCTCTTTTTATACCCAGTCATGTTAATGACCTATTGCCAATTGACCTAATGAGTTGCAATTTGGTCCTCCAGCTGTTCCTTTTTTGTACCTTTAACTTTCCCAGCCTCTTATTGCCCCTGTCCCAACTTTTTTGAGATGTGTTGCTGTCATGAAATTTCAAATGAGCCAATATTTGGCATAAAATTTCAAAATGTCTCACTTTCGACATTTGATATGTTGTCTATGTTCTATTGTGAATACAATATCAGTTTTTGAGATTTGTAAATTATTGCATTCCATTTTTATTTACAATTTGTACTTTGTCCCAACTTTTTTGGAATCGGGGTTGTACTACAGATGTGCATGTGTCTATAGTGGACTTATTCCTGGTTAATTTTGCTCCAGTATTAAATAGGAATCTAGGATTATTTTTGTTATCTTCTATTAGGGAGGAGAAATATGTTGATCTAGCAGCACTAAGAGCTTTTCTATACTTCAGGAAGCTCTCCTTCCATGCTAATTTGAACACTACCAATTTTGTTTGATGCCATTTACATTCCAATTTTCGAGTGGTCTGTTTTAATGTGCGAGTGTCATCATTATACCAGGGTGCTAATTTTTTGTCTCTGACCATTTTCCTTTTAAAGGATATGGGACATGGATTTTTACCTGGGCATAATTATGTATAAAGGACATAAGAAATGCCATCTAAATCACTGCAGGGCGTCAAAAATGTGAAAATCATCACATTATTCAAGTTTTTTTATACATCAGCGTAAAACAAGGATTCGTTAATGAGCTAGGTGGTCACATGACCCGTGACGTAACAAAAACTTTCCAAGGAGCCAGCGCTTGGGAATCTAATGTAAACAGGTTACCGAAATGGACACCATCGACAGTGATATTCCCGATATTTCACAGAGATGTGAAGTTAGACCCTATCAATTCAAACCGATAGCTGGAAATTCACATGAACATAGATCTTGTCTTTACTCTGACGGGTCAGATGATTCTGAGAGTGAGAGTTCATTCAGCCCTCATGAAACTGAAAGTGGTCGGCTCGATAACACATCCTGGTAAGTTAAAAACAATTCTGCTCAAAGGCTAATGATCTGTTGAAATAAGTATTATTTTTGTATCATACATTGAAAGTTCATCATAGATCTAGCTAAAGTCCGTTGCAAGCTAGTTTTTTTTTTGCTGATATTTTTCGAGATTGATTGAGATACAATGCTTCCAGAGTCCGAGATGAAAACATTCAAAATGGCGAAACGAGTCAGAATTATGATAATCAATAATTGATACACCCAAAATTATAATACTAATCCTTACCTCAGCTTTCAGTCGCTTAGCGCAGAGGTCTTCAACAGGGGGGTCGCGAAATCGCACCGGATCACTCATATAAACAAAAATATTCCTGCCCTGTCCCCTGGCCTCCGTGCAGGGATCCAAACAGCGTGCCTTTCGGCGGATGCTGCCTTTTTCACGGCTGAATCACGCAGATCCGATTAAAAAAACTAGCGATATTAATTCATGAAACATGAAGTATAAGGATGAGAAAAAAACAGTTTAAATCGGGAAGCTGCGCACATTTGTGCAGCCTGGCGCAAATGTGCGCAGCTTCCCGATTTAAACTGTTTTTTTTTCTCATCCTTATACTTCCTGTTTCATGTTTCATGAATTAATATAGCTCAGTACCTGAGTATTAATGTTGAAAGAATCCTCAGTGAAATGGTCTGAACACAGTTTGTGGGAAACAGTAGATGCAAAGTTTTTTCAACAGGTGTTCTGTAAAGTTATCCTACCTCTTGGATTTGTCCCACCAAGCCTACTGCGCATGCGCGAAGCCTACTGCGCATGCGCAGGTGAGCCCACACTTTCCTCAGCTTCGGGTCCTTGGGGAATGCAAAAAAACTTACTCCAGGGCATTTCCCATTGGAATTATTGCAACCATAAGCAGCACAATACACCATGATGTCCAATGTATGATGTCCAATGTACTTTAAAGACTATAAAAACAATTTTCTTGTCATCCACTTCTCCATTCATCTACCCGCTTGTGCTGTGCCCGAAAGTTTTTGTTACGTATGATCACGTGACAGCGGCTCTTCCGGTTGCAAAAAATGCATATCGGAAGTCGAGCAGAAATGCCATATAATCATCACGAATATAACAATTTTGCTGAATTTAATAGATGATTTTGTATTTGTTGATGCAATTAATTCATATTTTTAATGGAAAGAAACTGATATAGCATGCTTTTATGTTTCATGTCCCATATCCTTTAAGAGGAGCTACATTATCTAAGGTATGGTGGAATGTTGACTCTAAGCATTCATTTGCCTGATCAAGTTCTGCAGGGGCTGACAGTGACCTAACCAAAGTTGATAACTCTGGGAGATCATTTATAAAGCTCTGTGCAGTAGTTGATGTGAATGTACGTTTAATACAGTAGCATGGTGAGGTGCATATATTATTACTCAGACATATTTTGAATGAGATGAGATAATGATCTGAGATAACTTCAGACTGTGGAAGTATGACTATATTTTCTACGTTTAACCTGAATGTTAGTATTAAATCGAGGGTGTGACCACCATTATGGGTCGGTCCTATGACATTCTGATTAATCCCTACTGAATCTAAAATGGACACAAACACTGTTTTCAAAGGGTCTTCTGGGTTATTGAAGTGAATATTAAAATCTCCAACAACTAAAGCTTTGTCTAAGGAAATAACCAGATCTGAGATAAAATCTGCAAATTCAGAAAGAAACTCAGAATATGGCCCCAGGGGCCTGTAAATAATAAGTAATGGAATTAACTGGGTAGACTTATTTTTCGAGGCTACATACATTATATGCGTATCAGTGGCGGCTGGTAGTCTTTCAAACAGGGGAGGCTGGTCGGTTACGATATTTCCAGGTTTTAAAAGAAAAAACACATCAATTTTGCCCATACTCTTGCCTCTGATCTGGCTGATTGTTGGCAGGGTCACAAACTGTGAAATAACAGGTTCTTTTGGCCCATTAGCCTACTGTCCAATATACATGATGATGGTGGTGTTGGGGGGGTATATTTTAACATTTTATATTTTAAAATTGTGGCATGTTGTTTAAAAATTGACCTCGGCTGTGTTTTTGTTTAAAAATGTTTTCCAAATTGTAGCTGTGTTTAATTCATATCCAGAAAAACATATATTCCAATATAATATACTCAGCATAAACATTTTAAATAGATTCTATATTTTTGGTCCATCCATGACATATTACTAAAGTAGCCTATTTACTGTTGTTGATGTGGGTCACTTGCTGTTAGCCAATTCACTTTCTTGTACCAGGAGAGCTGAAAGGAACGAGTATTATTCCCTACCTTTTTCACCAAGTCAATTTGAGGCGTTGGTCTACCCTGCTCTTTAATTTTAATTTTTTCCTCGAAAGGAAGACTGGCAAATGGCTTCGCCAAAATTAAATCAGCAATGCTTGGCATCTGTGCGCAGCTTTCTTGCTAGCTGACTAGCCCCCTCAAGTTCAAGTTCAGTCACTCAAATAAACAAAATTTCTGGAACTAAGATAGCAAACTTGACACTATATTTACACTTTATTTACAATGAAAATATATATGTAAGACTCCCTACATGTGGGTGGAGCACAGAGGATGGCAGGACAGAGATCAGGTTTTATAATTTGGCTTTATTGCCACACTTTTCAGTTTAACAATAATTATTTGCACAGACACACACACAACCGGCATCTGGTTCAGGGATGAGCTCCTTTCACTCTGGCTCTCCCTCCTCATATAGGGCGCGGTCACTGGGAAGACACACAAACACAGGTTAATTGCTCTCAGGTGTCGTGATTCTGCCACTTACCTTCCCTGACTCCGCCCTCCTGTCACAGACCGGCACTTGACCACGCCCCCGCTGACACATACCCCCACCGCCCGACTCAGGCCGGGTGGCCATCCGGCCTGCAGCCGACTCCCCCCCCCCCCCCCCCCGATGGGAGAGGAAGTCCGTCACGACCATCTGCGCCCCCGGCCTGTGGACCACCTTGAAATTAAAGGGTTGGAGCGCCAGATACCAACGGGTGATCCGCGCGTTGGCATCTTTCATGCGGTGGAGCCACTGGAGGGGCACGTGGTCTGAACAGAGGGTGAAAGGGCGCCCCAGCAGGTAGTACCGGAGGGCGAGAACCGCCCACTTGATGCCCAGACACTCTTTCTCTATGGTGCTGTAGCACCCCTCACGCACCGACAGCTTCCTGCTGATATACAGGACAGGGCGGTCCTCCCCCTCCACCTCCTGGGACAAAACCGCCCCCAGCCCTCTGTCCGACGCATCGGTCTGCAACATAAAGGGGAGAGAAAAGTCAGGGAAGTGTAGAAGTGGCCCCCCACACAGTGCAGCCTTTACCTCTCAGAAAGCCCGCTGGCACTGCTCCGTCCACTGGACCGGATCTGGTGCCCCCTTTTTAGTGAGATCAGTCAGCGGGCTGGTGACATCCGAATAATTAGGTATAAACCTACGATAATAGCCAGCCAGCCCCAAGAACTGTCTCACCCCCTTTTTGGTCTTGGGCCTCAGGCAGGCCGCAATTGCTGCCGTCTTATTAATTTGGGGACGCACCTGCCCATTGCCCAAGTGGAAGCCCAGGTACCGTACTTCCACCCACCCAATCGCACACTTCTTTGGGTTGGCTGTGAGCCCTGCTCGCCTCAGCGACCTAAGGACGGCCCTCAGATGTTCGAGGTGCCGCTGCCAGTCATTGCTATAGATGATTGTCATCTAAATACGCTGCCGCATACGTGGCGTGAGGGCGGAGGACTCTGTCCATCAGCCGCTGAAACGTCGCGGGCGCCCCAAACAGCCCAAACGGAAGGGTGACGAATTGGTGTAAACCAAACGGTGTGGAAAAGGCCGTTTTTTCTCGGGATAGTGGAGTCAAGGGGATCTGCCAATATCCCTTCGTCAAATCCAGTGTCAAATAAAAGCGAGCAGTGCCGAGTCGATCGAGCAACTCATCAATACGAGGCATTGGGTACGCGTCGAATTTAGACACCGCGTTGACTTTCCTATAGTCCACACAGAACCGGACCGACCCGTCGGCCTTGGGTACCAAGACCACCGGGCTGCTCCAGTCACTGTGGGACTCCTCGACGATGCCCATTTCGAGCATGGTCTGAAGTTCTTCCCGAACCACCTTTTTTTTGTGTTCGGGTAGCCTGTAAGGGCGGCTACGCACTACCACCCCCGGGGGCGTCTCTATGTGGTGCTCTATGAGGTTAGTGCAACCGGGCAGGGGCGAGAACACATCCGAAAACTCGGTCTGCAACTGGGCGACCTCCGTGAGTTGGGTCGGGGAGAGGTGGTCTCCACAGGGGACCGGAGAGGTACTTGATGCCAATGTTCCTTTTTGAACCTCCGGCCCCAGCTCCGCCTTCTCCGGAACTACCGACACCAACGCCACGGGGACCTCCTCGTTCCAGAGTTTAAGCAGATTGAGGTGGTAAATCTGTAGCGCCCCACCCCTGTCTGTTCGCCTCACTTCATAGTCGACATCCCCGACTCGCCGTGTGACCTCAAAGGGTCCTTGCCACTTGGCGATCAATTTGGAGCTCGACGTGGGCAACAGTACGAGTACCTTATCTCCTGGAGTGAACTCTCTAAGGCGCATACCCTTGTTGTACAGGCGGGCTTGCCGTTCCTGGGCCTGCCGCAAATTCTCCTGAGTTAGGTGGGTGAGCGTGTGGAGTTTTGCGCGCAGGTCCATAACGTACTGAATTTCATTCTTACTTTGTGAAGGTCCCTCCTCCCAATTTTCCCGCAGCATGTCCAGAATGCCGCGCGGCTTATGCCCATATAATAATTCGAACAGGGAGAACCCCGTGGAGGCTTGGGGGACCTCTCACACTGAGAACAGCAAGGGTTCGAGCCACTTATCCCAATTTTGTGCATCCTCACTTACGAATTTCTTAATAATATTTTTGAGTGTGCGGTTGAATTGTTCTACTAAACCGTCCGTTTGAGGGTGATACATGCTGGTGCAGATCGGCTTAATCCCCAATAACCCATACAGTTCGCGCAGTGTTCGTGACATAAACGTAGTGCCTTGATCAGTCAGAATCTCTTTCGGGATTCCAACTCGGGAGATGACGCGGAAGAGTGCCTCTGCAATACTGCGTGCTGAGATATTGCGCAGAGGCACGGCTTCCGGGTATCGCGTTGCATAGTCCACCAGAACTAATATAAAGCGGTACCCTCGTGCTGACCGATCTAATGGCCCAACGAGATCCATCCCAATTCTCTCAAACGGGGTCTCGATTAACGGTAGAGGGCGCAAAGGTGCTTTTGGAATGGCCGCTGGGTTTACTAACTGGCATTCGCGGCATGCCGTACACCACCTACGGACATCGCCGCGAATCCCCGGCCAATAGAATCGGGCCATTATTCGGGCTAGTGTTTTATCCTGCCCCAAGTGTCCAGCCATGGGATTAAAGTGAGCTGCCTGGAATACCAATTCCCGGCAGCTTTTCGGAATTAAAAGCTGCGTGACTCGCTCTTTAGTTTGAGTGTCCTGTGTCACTCGGTATAATCTCTCCTTCATAATCGTGAAGTAGGGGAAGGATGGGGTGGCGTTCGGCTGGAGCGTTTGACCATCGATTACTCTCACTTGGTCAAACGCATGCCGCAGAGTCTCGTCTCGCGACTGCTCTAATGGGAAATCCGCGAGGGATTCCCCAATAGAGAGAGGAGGAGCCGGCGGCTCCTCACTCTGACGCGGAGATGACGAAGACAGCTCTGTGACAGCTGCTCCCGCCAAAGCGACACCGGGACCTCCCCCGTCAAATGGCAGGACCCACTCTCTTCTAGGCGCGTCATTAAACCCCGAAATCCCGGCCAATCAGTCCCCAAAATTAACGAGTGGGTAAGGCGAGGATTAACTGCCGCCTTCACTGTAAATTTTTCCCCTCTGAAAATAATGTGGACCGACACCAAAGGGTAGCTGTGAATATCCCCGTGCACACACAACACCTTCACCCCTTGTGCTCCCCCCAATGCCTTGTTTTGAACCAGGCTTTGGCGAATTGAGGTCTGATTACAACCAGAATCCACCAACGCCTGATATGTAGCCCTTTGGATACTCACCGGTATGCGATACGCTCCGGCCCGATCAAGGGCAGCCTCTGGCGCGTCGGGGATCTGAACCACCACGCCCACTTCCATTGCTGTGCACTGCTGATGAAGGTGGCCCGGCTCCCCGCAGCACCAGCAAACCGGCCTGGGCTTTCCCTCTGCACCGGTGATCTGGGGCTCACTCACCTGAGGTGGGGGAGAGACAGACACAGAAGGGAGAAACGGGAGGGCACCACGGGTGCGGCAGGCCTGCTGGGGTGGTGCCGGCCCCCGCCTCCGCGGTGGGGGAATGGGGCGAGGACGGGACACAGGAGGAGAGGGAGGGAGAGAGAGATAGAGAAGAGGAGAGAAGAGATGATGCCATCTGCTGTCCTGCCGCCGGGACAGCTGCCAGATGATCCTCCGCCAGCTCGACTGCCTGATCCAGCGACGCCGGGCGGTGGCACTGGACCCACTCCGCGGTTCCGGCTGGTAAGCGGGCGATGAATTGTTCCAGTACCACCTGGTCGACAATTCCCTCGGCGTCGTGATTGTTGGCCCTCAGCCACCGCCAGCAGGCGTCCCGGAGCTGCTGGCCGAACGCGAATGGCCGGCCGACTTCCTCCAGTCGCAGCGCGCGGAAGCGCTGGTGCTGTTGCTCCGGTGTGCGCCCCACGCGCTGGAGGACGGCCCGGCGGAGGTCTGTGTAGGCCAGCCGGCGGTCGGCGGGGAGCTGTAGCGCGGCCAGCTGTGCCTCTCCTGTGAGCAGTGGGAGGAGGCGCGCCGCGCGCTGCTCCATCGGCCACCCCGAGGCTTCGGCGACCTGTTCAAACAACATGATGAACGCCTCGGGGTCGTCCTGCGGGCCCATCTTGGTGACAATGAGGGGAGACGGGCCCGCGGCCGGAGCGCTGGTGGACCCCGCCGACGCGAGGAGATGCCGGAACGCCTCGCGATCTTCCTGCTGGGCCAGCACCAGGGCTTCAAAGCGCCGCTCCTGCTCCTTTCGGAGCGTGACGAGTGCCTGGTGCTGGCTTTGCTGAGCCGTGGTGAGGGCGTGGACCAGATCGGTGAACGGGGAGGATTCCATGGGGCTGCTGGTTTGGTGCTCCACTGTCCCGGGTTTTGGCACCACTGTAAGACTCCCTACGTGTGGGTGGAGCACAGAGGACGGCAGGACAGAGATCAGGTTTTATAATTTGGCTTTATTGCCACACTTTTCAGTTTAACAATAATTATTCGCACAGACATACACACAACCGGCATCTGGTTCAGGGATGAGCTCCTTTCGCTCTCGCTCTCCCTCCTCATATAGGGCGCGGTCACTGGGAAGACACACAAACACAGGTTAATTGCTCTCAGATGTCGTGATTCTGCCACTTACCTTCCCTGACTCCGCCCTCCTGTCACAGACCGGCGCTTGACCACGCCCCCGCTGCTACAATATACAAACTAAAAAAGCTGGTAGAAACCGTATGTAATGAATGAAATCGAAATGTAAGCTGATCTCTTACAATACACCACAGCACTTGCGAATCCGCATGGGACTGAACTGATGTTGCCAGATACTGCTGACGTTATCCAGCCCAAAATATGTTCAAAACCCGCCAAAATGCACTTAAAACCGCCCAATCTGGCAACACTGTGCTGCCTGTCTATAGTTGAAACGAGCTTTCAATCAAAGAAAATATCCGGCCGCTTTCACCAATCACCAGTCTCCTCGCGGAAACTGCCATGTCCCTCCCATGTGAGGCTCAGAGTCCGTAGGCGGGCATTTTTGCAGTATTTGTCCAATAACCGTCTTGCATTTTGAGATTGAAAAGCGCATAGCTCCCAAATGCCGTTGAAGTCCATTGAGGCTGGGAGTCCGTGAGACTCCGTGGGTGGGCATTTTCGCAGTATTTGTCCAATAATCGTCTTGCATTTTGAGATTGACAAGCGCATAGCTCCCAATCCACTGAGGCTGGGCTGCATCGCGCTGTCACGAGGGGAAAAAACTCATGCACACATTAGGTGAACTGGGGAAAGTTATAACGGAATGATTTCGCACTGTAGTTGGGTTTAGCACATATATTTCTATGATTCTGGATCTGAAATAGCAATGTTATTTGGTCGGCTATAACATAAGCCTAGCACAATTCATCCTACATGATGTTCGTCATTTTTAGAGGAGGCTGAGCCTCCCTCGTTGTCTTAGAGCAATCGCCCGTGATGAGTATGAAGAACTTCAAATGTATTAAATTTATAACCAGGTTTTTGTGTTACACCTAGATAATCATTATAAATAACCATGACGCCTCCTCCTCTGCCAGTTAGACGAGGCTGGTGTATATAACTGTATCCAGGAGGACTCGCTTCATTTAATGCTATATATTCATTTGGTTTAATCTATGTTTCAGTTCAACAAAGTACATTAAACTCTTGATCAGTAGTGAGTTCATTAACCATTAGCACTTTAGATGTAAGAGATCTAATATATAATAGCCCCACCTTTAGATCAAAGGTGCTGGCAGCGGCTGTGCAGTCAGAATGATCTACTTTTATATTGATTAGGTTACTGGAACAAACTCTCTGAATAGTTCTACTTTTTTGTTGAGCTCGGGGAACAAACGCAGTCTCGATGTAGTGGACTCTGAGTGATGACTCTGTGCAGCTAGCAGACAGTCAGTTTAGCCTGTTCATCTGCTCCCTGGCCTTGGCTCTGGATTGTCAGAAATTAACTAGGCCTGTTCTGAGACTATGACCTATGCTGCAGGAAATGAGAGCAGCACCTTCCTGAGTGGGATGGATACCGTCCCGCCCTAACAGGCCAGCAGTGCCCTCAAAATTAGCCCAATTATCTATAAAGCCCACACTGTTTTCAGAGCACCACCGGGACAACCAGCAGTTCAGTGACCATAACCTGCTGTAAGCTACATCACCATGCTCCATTGGGATGGGGCCAGAGCATACTACAGCATCGGACATTGCGTTCGCTAATTTAAACACCTCTACAAAGTTACTCTTAGTAACCTCAGACTGACGAAAGCGTACAGTATATCATTAGCTCCTGCATGGATAACTATTTGAGAACCTGTGCTTGCCAAGGACCCTAAGATTACCTGCTATGTCCAGCGCCCTGGCTCCCGGTATACACCTGACTAAAGCTGCTGGTGCCCCTAAAGGCTGAGCTAATTTCACGTGCCATATGATAGAGTCCCCTATAACCAGAGCTCTTTCAGGTTTCTCAGCGGGTGCATCACTAAGGAGAGCAAACCTGTTCAACACGTGACGTGGAGAGGAGTGGTGCTCCCATGGGCGAACCTCAGCAGTAGCTTTGGCTCTACGCTTATGCTGCCGAGTCGTCACCCATTCGCCCCGCTGTAAGGGCTCTAATGCCGGAGTTGGGGGATTACTAACTCCACCTAGGGCATCCAGACTTTGCCCTACAGAAACTACACTGTTCTCATTCTCACTGGCCTGCTCTAAAGCCTGGACATGCGCTTCTAGCACTGTAATCTTCTCCGTCAGAGAGCTACAGTGGTGCTTGAAAGTTTGTGAACCCGTTAGATTTTTCTATATTTCTACATAAATATGACCTAAAACATCATCAAATTTTCACACAAGTCCTAAAAGTAGATAAACAGAACCCTGTTAAATAAATGAGACAAAAATATTATACTTGGTCATTTATTTATTCAGGAAAATGATCCAATGTTACATATCTGTGAGTGGCAAAAGTATGTGAACCTTTGCTTTCAGTATCTGGTGTGACCCCCTTGTGCAGCAATAACTGCAACTAAACATTTCCGGTAACTGTTGATCAGTCCTGCACACCGGCCTGGAGGAATTTTAGCCTGTTCCTCCGTACAGAACAGCTTCAACTCTGGGATGTTGGTGGGTTTCCTCACATGAGCTGCTCGCTTCAGGTCCTTCCACAACATTTTGATTGGATTAAGGTCAGGACTTTGACTTGGACATTCCAAAACATTAACTTTATTCTTCTTTAACCATTCTTTGGTAGAACGACTTGTGTGCTTAGGGTTGTTGTCTTGCTGCATGACCCACCTTCTCTTGAGATTCAGTTCATGGACAGATGTCCTGACATTTTCCTTTAGAATTCGCTGGTATAATTCAGAATTCATTGTTCCATCAATGATGGCAAGCCGTCCTGGCCCAAATGCAGCAAAACAGGCCCAAACCATGATACTACCACCACCATGTTTCACAGATGGGATAAGGTTCTTATGCTGGAATGCAGTGTTTTCCTTTCTCCAAACAGAAAGCTTCTCATTTAAACCAAAAAGTTTTATTTTGGTCTCATCCATCCACAAAACATTTTTCCAATAGCCTTCTGGCTTGTCCACGTGATCTTTAGCAAACTGCAGACGAGCAGCAATGTTCTTTTTAGAGAGCAGTGGCTTTCTCCTTGCAACCCTGCCATGCACACCATTGTTGTTCAGTGTTCTCCTGATGGTGGACTCATGAACATTAACATTAGGCAATGTGAGAGAGGCCTTCAGTTGCTTAGAAGTTACCCTGGGGTCCTTTGTGACCTCGCTAACTATTACACGCCTTGCTCTTGGAGTGATCTTTGTTGGTCGACCACTCCTGGGGAGGGTAACAATGGTCTTGACTTTCCTCCATTTGTACACAATTTGTCTGACTGTGGATTGGTAGAGTCCAAACTCTTTAGAGATGGTTCTGTAACCTTTTCCAGCCTGATGAGCATCAACAATGCTTTTTCTGAGGTCCTCAGAAATCTCCTTTGTTTGTGCCATGATACACTTCCATAAACATGCACTGTGAAGATCAGACTTTGATAGATCCCTGTTCTTTAAATAAAACAGGGTGCTCACTCACACCTGATTGTCATTCCATTGATTGAAAACACCTGACTCTAATTTCACCTTCAAATTAACTGCTAATCCTAGAGGTTCACATACTTTTGCCACTCACAGATATGTAATATTGGATCATTTTCCTCAATAAATAAATGACCAAGTATAATATTTTTGTCTCATTTGTTGAACTGGGTTCTCTTTATCTACTTTTAGGACTTGTGTGAAAATCTGATGATGTTTTAGGTCATATTTATGCAGAAATATAGAAAATTCTAAAGGGTTCACAAACTTTCAAGCACCACTGTAACTAATCTGCACTTATCACAAATAAAGCTATTGCTAGCGACAGAGGAAGAATGACTAAACCTCCTGCACTCAGCACACTGAACAGGTTGAAGGTGTGCCATGATGAAAAGATTCACATACCTTAATTGAAGATCTGTTGATATTAAAGCAGAAATTAAAAGCAAATCCATAAATTGTTTGTCATCTGCAGAGCTGTTTGTGTGACTGTGACAGATTGATCTCTATGTAGACATCAGTGCTGTGATATGATAAAGAGCAATACCACTGGCATCACAGCATGAAATACAACATGAAACTTCACCTTTGGTTTTCTTTTTACCTTTAGCCTGAAGGTTTATTCATTATTCCATCTCTACAAGAATAGTCTTATTTGTGACAGAGGTCCATGAAACAAACAATAAGAACAATAAGAACATGCGACGCAGATTGTCAACAGAGAGTGAACATAAAATATGACATTTTGGTGTATAAACTTACTTGTTTTTTTTGCTGTTCTCTGATGATTTCTGGTGGTTTTATCGTGATGGAGTCTCTGGTTGGAATCGAATACATTCTTTCATAACAGCTGTCTTTGAAATGTGCTGAGCAGATCACAGTATATTTGCTCAGAGGTTCATGAAAGTCCAGGTGATACCGCTGCACAAATTTGACCCAGTTTCTTCTCTGAGCCGACTCGGATGGGATCTGATGCATCCTTATACCCGGGGTAAAGGTTGTGTTCATAAAACTAACATTATTTGGTGCTTCAGTGAAACAATATCAACCTCCTGTTTGTTTGGGTTTACTGTCCGCCATAGTGGAATGCGATATGTGATAGTAAGTTTGCAACCAACCTGACGTCACGGCGGTGTTGTATGATGTGTTTTGGCTGTGAGTTCTGAACTGATAATTTTTAGTAAACCCACGAAACTTCTTTGCCTCATAAAAATGTCAGTTTTCATTCCTTTTGTCTCAAATTTGCCAATTGTGTGTTTCAACAGTACCCTGGTGAAAAACTTCACAGGATTTTTAAGGATAAATGAGGATTGTTAAAGACCTGCCAAAAATCCTTAAAGATAAGGATCTTAGAAATATCTTCAGATGTAAAATCATTTGGAAAGATCCTCAGGGATTTGACAAAGATCTTTTAAGGATCCGACAAAGATCCTCATCGTGAACCCCGCAAAGATCTTTTCAAGGATCCTGCAAGATCCTCAAGGATTCAACAAGGATCTTTCAAAGATCTTAGAAAATTGAAGATCCTTGAAGATCTTGGCAATAATCTGAAATATCCTTGAAAATCTTTTAAGGATCTTTGTTGAGATCCTCAACGACCCTCATGAAGAACTTTACAGATCCTTGAAGATCCTTGAAAGATTTTCACCAGGGCATGTTTATTGAAATACATAAAAAAATTTGCTTCATATGCAATTTAAGTCTTCAAAAGTACTTTTTAAAGATTTCATGTTTTTATTGGGGGCGGCACAGTGGTGTAGTGGTTAGCGCTGTCGCCTCACAGCAGGAAGGTCCGGGTTCGAGTCCCGTGGCCGACGAGGGCCTTTCTGTGCGGAGTTTGCATGTTCTCCCTGTGTCCGCATGGGTTTCCTCTGGGTGCTCTGGTTTCTCCCAAAGACATGCAGGTTAGGCTAACTGGTGACTCTAAATTGACTGTAGGTGTGAATGGTTGTCTGTGTCTATGTGTCAGCCCTGTGATGACCTGGCGACTTGTTCAGGGTGTACCCCGCCTTTTGCCCGTAGTCAGCTGGGATAGGCTCCAGCTTGCCTGCGACCCTGTAGAACAGGATAAAGTGGCTAGAGATAATGAGATGAGATGAGAACTCGATGTACTTGCAATGTACACGAAAAATAATTGAACACCGGCAGCAGATTCAACACCAGTTTCCCCCGTTGACTGTGAGAGTCCCTCAGAGGCGCAGCGCAGTCTGTGGATTCAGCTGTGAGCGAGACGCTCTTTGTTTTGAACGAGTGATCCGGGTCTCTCATAAATTCCGAGCAAGCTAAAGGACTACTTGGACTATGATGTTGTTCAGGAAAACCATGTTAGCTTGATGATGGATCTTAGGGGTAATTAAAGGCACTCTTGGCCTAAAGACACTTTCAGGAAACCCACCCCTGTTCAAAAAAAATGCAGCAAACACTTTGAACTTGATCGTAGGAGGAGTTTACTGTGATTGGTTTTCTCCTGTCACAAACACAGTGTATGGCCTTGCATTTTAGAAAAGGAACAAAAATTCATTTGCTGATATGAAAGCTATGTTTCAGAGTAACGAGTCACAGGAACCTTCAGAGAAATGTTCTGGAGTCAAGAGTCCAGTATTTGTCCTTCAAATGTAGTGGAGTTAGTCATAATTTTCCAAAAAAATTTACACTCGAGTAAAGTATAGATACGCAAAATGTCCTGAAAGGAGATATGCAGAACCTTTATTTTTTAAATACATTTCTGAGTGGATAGTATCTCCATCCCTGACTCTTGTATGCTGCATAATTGGGAATAAAAAAAATTATTTTTGAGAGTAAAAATCGACCGCGGGCGTCACGGTGGTGTAGTGGTTAGCGCTGTCGCCTCACAGCAAGAAGGTCCTGGGTTCGAGCCCCGGGGCCGGCGAGGGCCTTTCTGTGCGGAGTTTGCATGTTCTCCCCGTGTCCACGTGGGTTTCCTCCGGGTGCTCCGGTTTCCCCCACAGTCCAAAGACATGCAGGTTAGGTTAACTGGTGACTCTAAATTGACCGTGAGTGTGAATGGTTGTCTGTGTCTATGTGTCAGCCCTGTGATGACCTGGCAACTTGTCCAGGGTGTACCCCGCCTTTCGCCCATAGTCAGCTGGGATAGGCTCCAGCTTGCCTGCGACCCTGTAGAAGGATAAAGCGGCTAGAGATAATGAGATGAGATGAGATGAAAATCGACCGGAATGTTGGCTTTCGAGCTGCCCTGCTGAGCCAGCCAGCCTTGGGTGGGTGACCTCACAGTGGGAACCAGTGCTATAGACCAAGCAGACAAAGGAAAGAAAAGGAAAAAAGAGCATATCCAGCGGAGAAATCTGACAACTGTTCCACTCATTCTCCATACTGAGTACTCCACCATTACTGCTCGGCTCACACTCCGGGAGAACTGGTGTAACTGAACTTACTTTCCTTTTCTTTTAGTCTCCTTTTCTTAATTGTTGGTAGTGAACCCTCTTTCAGTACAGGCTTATAGCCAATGCTCCTCAACAGATCAGAGGTTTCGTATGAGTCTTCAGTAAAATGTGCAGAGAGACCACTTCGTAGATGCCCACTCCGTGAATTTCTCGTAAAATGCATCCAAATCTTTGCAGTTTGAACATTCTTGGGCCATGAATGCAACATAAATCCACCTTCTGTTTTGCTGCACCCGCCAGAAACACATCTACGTGACATGGCAGTAAATTAGCTCAAAATGGAGGATCGGAGTTCCAGTCAGCTCTGTATTTTAGTATTGCAAAAATGGCGATGAGACCGATAGACTTCCTGCTGTGACGTCACAGATGTCAAGGTAATTCACTCAGACCGCAAGCTATATCAATCACTTTAATCGTAAAGATTACTATATTAGATTTATTGTTAATGCTTAAAACAATTCCTGTGCCATTCTTGAGGTTTTAAGGGGAAAGCATGTCCAGTCTGTAAATCACTGGCACCAGGAACAAATGAGGACCACCTGGCATCACACACACACACACACACACACACACACACACACACACACAAAACTCACTTAGTCAACGAGCTCATCATGAGTATATCCATAAAACTCCTTCAGGCTGTGATCATTTCAGTCGCTGATTAGAGAACAAATCAAATGTCTGGTCTGTTCAGATAAATATGATTCTGCTTCAAACTCTGCCTGCTTCATCTAAACCTGACTTTTGAAACTCTTTTCCTTTCTCCTCATCTCATCTCATCTCATCTCATTATCTCTAGCCGCTCTATCCTGTTCTAGTCAGCCTATCCCAGCTGACTACGGGCGAAAGGTGGGGTACACCCTGGACAAGTCGCCAGGTCATCACAGGGCTGACACATAGACACAGACAACCATTCACACTCACATTCACACCTACAGTCAATTTAGAGTCACCAGTTAACCTAACCTGCATGTCTTTGGATTGTGGGGGAAACCGGAGCACCCGGAGGAAACCCACGCGGACACGGGGAGAACATGCAAACTCCGCACAGAAAGGCCCTCGCTGGCCACGGGGCTCGAACCCGGACCTTCTTGCTGTGAGGCGACAGCGCTAACCACTACACCACCGTGCCGCCCTTTTCCTTTCTCCTCTTATAAATATTTTAGATCAGACACTTATTTCCCGATTTGGTGATCAGATTTGATGTTGCATGTTTATCCCATGTGTCAGTGATGACGTGAGCAGCAGAAAACTCAAATCCGAACAGCTCGAACTGTGAATTACTGTTACAGCATTTCAGTGTATTGTCGACTCGGAGTTTGTATTTTGTCATTTATGAAAATGAAATGGTGCAGTGAAAGATTTGAGGACCTGTTTGATCATTTGTGTGAGTTTATTATGTATTATTTTATTTCCTTCAGAATCAGTTGTGATGCAATTGAAGGGAGAAGTGCTGAAGCTCTGGTCTCAGTGCTCAACTCAGAAACCTCCAGTCTGAGAGAACTGCATCTGACTGTGAAGACACTGGATCTGTCTGGGAATAAACTAGAAGACTCAGGAGTGAAGCGTCTCTGTGCTGTACTGGAGAATCCTCACTGCAAAGTGGAGACACTGAGGTAAGATCATCTCTCTGAGAGTCACAATAACTCACTAAAGCAGCAGTTAATAGCTGTATACAGTGTTGTTTATCAATTAAATTTTTCTGTAAAAGTAAAACATACAGAACAAATATATTAGTCATGATGTGATCAATTCTCCTCAGAGTCACTTTTACTTTAAATAAATAATTAAAATGTCTTTACAATTAAATATGTGATCTTTAAAAATCCAGGCAAGCAGCGATAAATTCTACAAAACCTGACTCTTCACTTAAACCTTTAAATTATTGACTTTTTGCTGAATCCTTTGCACCTCGAGTAAACTTAACATCAGTAACAGTGGTAATGTTTGAGTCATTATTAATAATAGCTTGTGATTGGTGAAGAGAATAGAGACAGTCCAACATGAGAGACATCATCTTCACAACCACTATTACACCAAGATGAAAATCTGTTGATGAAGTGTGTGTCATTGTGTCTCTGCAGGTTGTGTGGTTGTGGTGTCTCAGATGAAGGCTGTGCTGCTCTGAGTTCAGCTCTGAGATCAAACCCCTCACACCTGAGAGAACTGGATCTGTCCTTTAATAATCTCAGAATTTCAGGAGTGAAGCGTCTCTGTGCTGTACTGGAGAATCCTCACTGTAAACTGGAGAAACTGTGGTAAGATCATCTCTCTGAGAGTCACATGACCTGCTCCTCAGTAAGACACATTCTCTAATAGTGAGACTGAAGCAGAGGTTTTAGGTTCATCATCAATGTCCTGAGGAGGAAGATTGTCTCTGTTTACTGCACACTGATGATTTGCCACAGAGCTTTTGGGTCAGATGAACGTATGTGAGAAGCTGCAGCAGAAAATGGGACTTGATCCGACTGCAATGTGTCTGAAATCACTGTGAAATTTACTACAACACTGTAACTAATCACACAAACTGCACCTGAGACACAAACTAACTGCCCTCTGTGTGAGCTGCAAGGTTTAAAGCAGCAGTGACATGGTGGAAATGATCTCAGGAATATAGAGTTTAAAAACTAAAATGAGACTTTAATGCCATAGAACTGATGCAGAAAAAATAAATAAATTTTCAGAAAGACTTTGAAATAAAAATTGCAAAGAGCAGAAAAGATTTTCCAATAAACTGAAAGCCCCGACAACAATCCTTGTGTGATTTTGAATTTTTCAAATAGAAGAAATAATAATAATAATAATAATAATAATAATAATAATAATAATAATAATAAATGTTAAAATAGTAAATAATGAAAAAGCAGGGTTTAAAGCAGCAGTGACATGGTGGAAATGATCTCAGGAATATAGAGTTTAAAAACTAAAATGAGACATTAATGCCATAGAACTGATGCAGAAAAAATAAATAGATAAAAAAGGATTTTAAATAAAAATGAAAGGGGCAGAGAAGAACTTCCAATAAACTAAAAGCCATGACAACAATCCTTATGTTATTTTGAATTTTTGCAACAAAAAGAATTAATGATGATAATGATAAATGTTAAAATAGTAAATAATGTTCCAGTCCATCTCTGTCAGTGGTGATTGCTTTAAGACGACACTGGAAGCCCAGCTTCCCCTCACATTTCATTAAAATGCAGCAATGAAACCTTTCCCAAAGTGTCTATTTTATTCATCAGTCTTGGTGTCGTTCAATATTTTAATTAATCAGATTGATGGAGTATCTCACTGCAATATCACGCTGTTTGTTCATTGTTCACTGTTTATTTCACCAAAGTGTCTATCTTGTCATTTTGAGCCCTGCCCAGATGCACCGCTTCACTGGGACGGAATGGAGTGTGGGCAAGTGTGTTTTGCACAGAAAAAAAAATGTTGGCATGAACTGGACAATGTGTTTTTCGTTTTTCCTGCCTGGATGCATGGCTTCCCCTTATTATGATTGGTCGATCTCTCAAAGGGGCGGAGCCTTGCAACCAATTGTGAAACAATAAATCAGGAAAGAACATGATTGACATCTCAAACTTAAACACATTGGAGCCTGCAGTGGTGGAATAATTTGGCAATATTTCAGATAAATTGTACATCTAAAGTTCTGTTTGATTATTTGCATTAATTTCTGAAATTTGTTTCTGATTGTAACTCGTAAGCTGTAACTTCCTTCTTCTGCTCACAGCTTAGCTACTTCCTTGATATGAAATGGTGAAAGAAAAGCCACATCCATGGGAACACACACACACCCCTCTCGAATTTAAAGACACACAAAGCAAATCTTGATGTTCATAAACTGAAGCGGTGAAGTGTGTGTCATTGTGTCTTTGTAGGTTGTGGGGTTGTGGTGTCTCAGATGAAGGCTGTGCTGCTCTGAGTTCAGCTCTGAGATCAAACCCCTCACACCTGAGAGAACTGGATCTGTTTCAAAGTAATCTGGGAGACTCAGGAGTGAAGCGTCTCTGTGCTGTACTGGAGAATCCTCACTGTAAACTGGAAACACTGGGGTAAGATCATCTCTGAGAGTCACATGACCTGCTCCTCAGTCAAACACATTCTCTAATAGTGAGACTGAAGCAGAGGTTTTAGGTTCATCATCAATGTCCTGAGGAGGAAGATTGTTTCTGTTCACTGCACACTGATGATTTGTCACAGAGTCTTTGGGTCAGATGGACGTATGTGAGAAGCTGCAGCACAAAACGGGACTTGATCCGACTGCAATGTGTCTGAAATCACTGTGAAATTTACTACAACACTGTAACTAATCCCACAAACTGCACCTGAGACACAAACTAACTGCCCTCTGTGTGAGCTGCAGGGTTTAAAGCAGCAGTGACATGGTGGAAATGATCTCAGGAATATAGAGCTTAAAAACTAAAATGAGACAATAATGCCATAGAACTGATGCAGAAAAAATAAATAGATAAAAAAGGATTTTAAATAAAAATGAAAGGGGCAGAAAAGAACTTCCAATAAACTGAAAGCCATGACAACAATCCTTGTGTTATTTTGAATTTTTGCAACAAAAAGAATTAATGATGATGATAAATGTTAAAATAGTAAATAATGTTCCAGTCCATCTCTGTCAGTGGTGATTGCTTTAAGACGACACTGGAAGCCTGGCTTCCCCTCACATTTCATTAAAATGCAGCAATGAAACGTTTCCCAAAGTGTCTATTTTATTCATCAGTCGTTGTGTCGTTCAATATTTTAGTGAATCAGGTTGATGGAGTATCTCACTGCAATATCGCGCTGTTTGTTCATTAAACTCGCACTGTTTAGTGGTGAACAGTGCAGCCTGTGTGAAAAGCCCCTGACACAGAGCTAACAGACCCCCACTGAAGCCTCTGCATCTATTAGTGTCTGTTAGGCGTTTGTGTACTTGCTGTTTTAATGGCCAGAAAGGCGAAAGCTCAGGTGTGTTTTACACACAAGAAAAAAACCATCTCTGCATGAGAGAGAGAGAGATGTAATGAAGAACAGATGTTTTCTCTTCTGAAATTAAAATTCTTTCACATACTTGGAAAAATTCACCAATTTAAGACCCACAAAAAGTTTTTTTTCATAAATAACGGGATTTTAAAAATAATTTCACTACATGTGTTTGCAAAAACATTTTGAAGACTTTGACATTACCTGGTTTTCTCTAAGAAAACCAGGTAAGGGGAGGCCAATTCTTGGTCGGCCAGGCTCCCTACGGGGATGACACCCTAGCTTGTATCCGTAGGGGCTGTGAAGGGGGAAACCCTGTTTCAGTCCTAGGAGCAAGTGGCTTATAGCCCCTGGTCATATTATTTAGCTTGGGTTGACTCCCCAAGTCATCTTATCTTATATTGTCACATTACAATTAAGAAAAGCCTCGAAATGGACTGATATAATGGTGACGACCCCTGCAAGAATTGACCAAGATTATGGAATTGTGATCCAATTTATGTTACCTTTTAATGATTTTGTTCCTTATTTGTGGTGATATTCACCCAAACCCAGGTCCTAAGCAAAATGAATTCACTGCACGATTTACGAACGTTAGAGGTCTACGCACCAATTGGACATACCTGGAACATGATCTTCTTTCAACACTTCCTCACATTTATTGTGTATCAGAAACTTTTCTGAATAGTAAGGTTGATGACGAGATGCTGGTGGTACCTGGTTACTCCGTTTTCAGAAGGGATAAACCCAATGACTCTGGTTGGGGCGGGCTAGTAGTGTATTGCAGTGAAGCTCTTACCGTTAAAAGAATGTCTGACTTTGAGAACCTTCACCATAAATTTGTTTGCCTGGAACTACTCCTCCCAGGACGTAAGATTTATATGTTTTGTGTCTATCGGCCGCCATCAGATGATGACTCTTTGTATGATGTGTTATCTGAGAATATTGACAATATCCAAGAATTCCACCCAAGATCTGAAATCATTGTTCTTGGGGATCTGAACGTCCATCATGAAGACTGGTTAGGCAGTAATAGGACTGACGTGCATGGAGAATGTGCATATGAATTTGCCATTTTGAATAACTTTCATCAACTCCTTGTAGAGCCTACTAGGCTTGGTAAGGATGGAAACTGCTCCAAATTAGATCTCTTCCTCACTAATTCTCCAGATAACCATGTTGTCACCATCAGTGCACCTCTTGGGTCCTCCGACCATTGTGTGGTAACTTCTGTGGCAAACTACAGACTTCCAACACAGAGTAAACCAGGCAATCGTAAGACCTGGTACTATGACAAAGCTGATTGGGACAGTATGCGCTCATATTTGGCCAATGTTAGTTGGACTTCTCTCTTAAAAGGCCAAAGTGCTAATGCAGCGTGGTCCTGTGTGAGAGATAAGATTAGTGAGGCTATGAACATGTTCATTCCTTCCAAGACAACCAAACATTGGTATTCTGATAAACCCTGGTTTAATGAAGATTGCAAATTAGCAGTTCAAAGGAAACAAAATGCATTCAAAAGGTGGCAAAATGACTGAACAAAGGACTCCTGGGCTTTGTATATTAAGTCGAAGGCAGTGTGTCAGCGTGTTGTACGCCGTGCTCGTGTGCAGTTTTCACAACACTTACAATAGGATCTCAAGCATGCAGACAATAAGCAATGGTGGACGCTTGTCAAAACAGTGACTGACAGCAGTAAATCGTCTTCTGTTCCTCCATTAGTGAGCGATGGTAAAACTTTCAGTGAGGCAAAAGACAAGGCTGAGTTGCTGAACAAGACTTTCGCTGCAAATGCTCACCTCAACAACAATGGCAAGACTCCCCCGAACTTATCACCCAAAACCAGTGGAGTTCTTTCCTCTCTGAAGTTCTGGCTGAAAACTGTTCTCTGGAAACTTTGTAATTTGGGCACCTCCAAGGCCAATGGCCCAGATGGAATATCGGCAACAGTACTTAAGAAATGTGGCCCCGAACTTGCCCCAGCTCTTGCCAAGCTATTCCAGATATCTTTTGACACACAGACAGTTCCCTCTGACTGGAAAGCTGCTCATGTGATAGCTGTACCTAAAAAGGGAAACAAGAAAGATCCCTCCAACTATAGGCCCATATCATTACTGCCAATAATTTCCAAAGTCATGGAAAGTATCATCTGTGATCACATTCGTAAACATCTTGACATGTACCGGCTTCTCTGTGACAGCCAGTATGGTTTCCGAGAGAAGAGATCAACAATCAACATGCTTTCATATATTACCCAGTGGTGGAACAATGCTCTTGACTCTCAGAGAGAAATTAGAGTTCTTGCCCTGGACATTAAGAAAGCCTTTGACCGTGTTTGGCACTGCGGTCTATTGTCCAAGCTGACCTCCTTTGGTATTCAAGGTGACCTGTATGGCTGGATTTCATCCTTTCTAGCTGACAGACACCAATCTGTTGTACTAGACAGATTTACCTCTTCATCAGTGCCCATAACTGCCGGAGTTCCCCAAGGCAGTGTTTTAGGGCCCTTACTTTTTCTCATTTTTATTGATGACCTTGCTTCTCACTTAAAGAATGACCTTCATCTATTTGCAGATGATTCAACTCTACATGTTATAAAAAATCCCAGCCTGAGAAACACCTGTGCTGAGAGCCTACAATGGGACCTGGACAAAATAGACAAGTGGGCCTCTGACTGGTGTATAACATTCAATGCAGGTAAAACTGAGGAGATGATAAGTAGGAAACGAGAACAGACCCATCCTTCTCTCTACTTCATGAACGAAGAGCTAAAGCCCACACAGAGTATTACTCTCCTTGGTATCACCATCACCAATACTCTAACTTGGACTCCATTCATCAAAAGCCTTACCAAGAAGATGGCTAGGAGGTTATACATCCTTGGGTGTACAAGAGACCTTCTCCCTCTTCAGGCTCAGATAACAGTATATAAGGCATATATTCGTCCCCTCATGGAATATGCTTCCCCAATATGGAGCGGTGCTGGCACAATGGCTCTAAAACTGCTAGACAGACTCCAGAGGAAAGCTGTACGCCAACTTCAAATTAGGGACCCACAACAGGCTGGCATTTTCCCCTTGGACCACAGGAGGAAAGTAGCCAGTCTCAGTACCTTCTACCGGCACATCTTCCTGCAATCCTCTGAGGAACTTGTAGGAATTCTGCCGACCCAAGTTACTGGAACACGAGTAACCTGTTCAACTACAAGTGGTCACCCATATCTCGTCAATGTGCCAAGATCCAACACTCAGCTTCATTGATCTTCATATGTACCAAGGACAAGCAGGCTGTGGAACTCACTGCCAGCCTCAGTTTTCCCTGTCATTGCAAAATAATGTGAACACTTTTAAAACTGTAGTTAACAGATTCCTCTTAAACTTTTCTTAATGTTACTTTGTTGTATCTACATGTATATCTACTGTTTTAGAGGTAATGAAATGCAGATGACAATGTTCAATGTAACTTCAAGGCAAGATTGTGATGTGACGCATTCTTTTTTTGTTTTTTTGCTATTATGTTTTGTATTATTTTGATTTAATCTTTGAGCCGCTTTTCATCTTTAATGATGGCAACACCAGACTCTTGTTGAACCTGATAAAAAAAAAAGAATAAAACATGGTCTAATCTTCATCCGAGTCAGAATACAAACACATTCTGTCTAAAGAAAACAGTCACACTTGTTCTTGTCAGTCCTGAATAAACCATTTAAACATTCACACTCTGGGGTTTAAAAAGTGTGTGAACCTCTGAGCGAACAACTTCTCTAAGAGCTCATTAGAAAGCAAAGCAAAAACATCAAAGCAAATCTTGATGTTCATAAACTGAGGCAGTGAAGTGTGTCTCATTGTGTCTCTGCAGGCTGTGTGAGTGTGGTGTCTCAGATGAAGGCTGTGCTGCTCTCGCTTCAGCTCTGAGATCAAATCCCTCACACCTGAGACAACTGGATCTGTCTGGGAATAAAATTGGAGACTCAGGAAAGAAGCTGCTCTCTGCTCTTAAGGATGATGAACATTACAAACTACAGGAACTCGGGTAAGTAATAACCTTTTTAGGTGAATGTTGAAAAGAAAAAGAATAATAATTTAACCTCATTATCATTTTCCTTTAATTTCAGTAAATGTCACATGAGCAAGCCATGAAATAAAACCAGTTTTAGAAAATTTCACTGTGTTCTATTTAATCTGACTTTTTCCTCCTAGTTGTCTTTAATGCTGTTTGTTGTTCCGTAAAATTGATTTAAAATTCATCTGAAAGCAGAAGATGGAGACAGTCAGAGTCTCCAAAATGTCCCGTCTGAGTGCATGAGAGTGATTGTAAATGAACACCTCATCTCCTTGTGTCACCCTGCTGTCTCTGACTTCATCCTGCTGCTTTTGTCTGAATAAGATGATCTCGGCTTTTCCCTGTTTCTGATCAGCAGCACACTTTCTTCTCAACTCTCCTCAAAACTCAGTAAAATGATCATCTTTAATGCCACACTGCCACAAATATGTGATTGAAGGAGCCACTTTACTTACTCTGACACTCCTTCCTGCTCTCCGCCTCCACACCGTGTCTTCTGTCATTCCTGTAAAATTCACCTTGGCTTCTTCTTAAAGTCTGCACTTTAGTCTACATGTAGAACAAGAGATCAAACCCACCGCAGTGTTAATTACTTTTTAAAAAGCTCCAAAGCCTATGATTGGATAAGAGCAGTGTTGTGATGGGAAACGTCTGCTCACTTTCCTGTTAGATCTTGTGGAAGTTCTCGTTTGTTGGAGCTCAATGTTAGAACACAGATATTATATAAGACTGAATAAATGTTGAATTAAATTATAAAAACAGGAGATAATGTTTCTCTTGGAGCAGAGATGATTACATGCTGTTGGTCATGAAGTAGCACAGTCCAGTGTGTGGGGATTAATCCATATGTTTTTCTTTTATTTTCAGTTGGTGATGAACATCTGTGTGTGTGATGAAGACTCTGGTGTTCCTGCATTTCCATGTTGGGGAACAGACAACACATTCATAAACACGTCAGTCATTTAGTTCTAACAAATGAAAGAGACTCGGAGACGTGGTCAGTGTGTGTTCATGGTGCACAGTGAATCAGACTGCACACAATTCTACACTGAATGTGGAACAGCTTGTGATCAGCATGAAACTGCCTGGACCTCAGTCCCTTAAAAACCCTGAAAGAGCAGGTGAAAAAGCACAGGGACTCGAGCTGAACCCAGTCAGTGGAAGAGAGAGCTGAAATGGACAGGAACAGTTTCAGGACATTGGTGGGATTCTCACCTGACAGGATCGGCATTTGAGGAGTTAATCTGAGGAAGCCCCGAGGAGACTCACTGCAAGGCACGTTTATCACTTTGTCCTTTGGTTGGCGTTTAATATACACTCACTGAGCACTTTATTAGGAACACCTGGATGAAACCGCCTTGTTGATGAGAGGGTTCACCGGAGAACGGCCAGACTGGTTTAAGCTGACAGAAAGGCTACAGTAACTCAGATAACCACTCTGTACAATTGTGGTGAGCAGAAAAGCATCTCAAAACGCACAACACACTGAACACTGAGGTGGATGACCACATCGGGTTCCACTTCTGTCAGCCAAGAACAGAAAGCTAAGGCTGCAGTGGGCACAGGATCACCACAACTGGACAGGTGAAGAGTGAAAAAACGTAGCCTGGTGTAGGGACAGCCACCATCCCATCTAGAACTACAAATCCCATCAACTAACTTCCGCGATGACCTACCTCACGGCTGGGCGGGATCACCTACGACACGTCCTCCATGACTCTATAAGTGACCCAGAAACCTTCCATTCTTCCTCTCTCGTCGATGGACATTCGTGTCATACAGACATAAACAGACACCCGTTCATCAGAACATCCAAAATCAAGATGTCTGCCTTGCAAGAAAGAAGACTCAGCACGCTTTTATATTTACCACTGGCCACGGTAACAATACTACTTAAGTTGTGCCGTCTCACTCAAATTGAGTTACAACCGGTTTTATTTGTTTATTATAAGTAACGTTACGACTGCAGCCCAAGCAGTTCATTAAAAGTTAGAAGCGAAAAGTTAGGGGCGCGTGGTCCAAACAGAGGGTGAAAGGGCGTCCCAGCAGGTAGTACCGGAGGGTGAGGACCGCCCACTTGATCGCCAGGCACTCCTTCTCAATCATGCTGTAGTGCCCCTCATGCACCGACAGCTTGCGACTAATGTATAAGACTGGGCGATCCTCCCCCTCCACCTCCTGGGACAAAACGGCCCCCAGCCCTCTGTCCGATGCATTCATCTGCAACATAAAGGGGAGAGAAAAGTCAGGGGAGTGTAAAAGTGGCCCCCCACACAGTGCAGCCTTTACCTTAGAAAAAGCCGCTGGCATTGCTCCGTCCACTGGACCGGATCTGGTGCCCCCTTTTTAGTCAGATCAGTCAGTGGGCTGGTGACGTCCGAATAATTAAGTATAAACCTACGATAATAGCCAGCCAGCCCCAGGAACTGTCTCACCCCCTTTTTGGTCTTGGGCCTCGGGCAGGCCGTAATTGCTGCTGTCTTGTTAATTTGGGGACGCACCTGCCCGTTGCCCAAGTGGAAGCCAAGATACCGTACTTCCACCCACCCAATCACACACTTCTTCGGGTTAGCTGTGAGACCCGCTCGCCTCAGCGACCTAAGGACGGCCCTCAGATGTTCGAGGTGCCTCAGCCAGTCATTACTATAGATAATAATGTCATCGAGGTAGGTGGCTGCATAGGTGGCGTGGGGGCAGAGGACCCTGTCCATCAGCCACTGAAACGTAGCGGGCGCCCCAAACAGCCCAAAAGGAAGTGTGACGAATTGGTGTAAACCAAACGGTGTGGAAAAGGCCGTTTTTTCTTGGGATAGTGGAGTCAAAGGGATCGGCCAATAACCCTTTGTTAAATCCAGTGTCGAGTAAAAACGAGCCGTGCCTAGCCAATTGAGCAACTCATCAATACGAGGCATTGGGTATGCATCAAATTTAGACACCGCGTTGAATTTGGGTACCAAGACCACTGGGCTGCTCCAGTCACTGTGGGACTCCTCGACGATGCCCATTTCGAGCATGGCCTCGAGTTCTTCCCGAACCACTTTTTTCTTGTGCTCAGGTAACCTGTAAGGGCAGCTACGCACTACCACCCCTGGGGGCGTCTCAATGTGGTGCTCTATGAGGTTGGTGCGGCCGCGCAGGGGCGAGAACACGTCCGAAAACTCGGTCTGCAACTGGGCAACCTCCACGAGTTGGGTCGGGGAGAGGTGGTCTCCACAGGGGACCGGAGAGGTACGCGATGCCAATGTTCCCTTTTGAACCTCCGGGCCCAGCTCCGCCTTCTCCGGAACCACCGACACCAACGCCACAGGGACCTCCTCGTTCCAGAGTTTGAGCAGGTTGGGGTGGTAAATCTGTAGCGCCCCACCCCCATCCGTTCGCCTCACCTCATAGTCAACGTCCCCGACTTGCCGTGTGACCTCAAAGGGTCCTTGCCACTTGGCGACCAATTTGGAGCTCGATGTGGGCAACAGTACGAGAACTTTATCTCCCAGTGGGAACTCCCTAAGGCGCGTACCCTTATCGTACAGGCGGGTCTGTCGTTCTTGGGCCTGCCGCAAATTCTCCTGAGTTAGGTGCGCGAGTGTGTGGAGTTTTGCGCGCAGGTCAATAACGTATTGGATTTCGTTTTTACTTGGTGAAGTTCCCTCCTCCCAATTTTCCCGCAGCACATCTAGAATGCTGCGCGGCTTACGCCCGTAGAACAATTAAAACAGGGAGAACCCCGTGGAGGCTTGGGGGACCACTGGCACTGCAAAGAGCAAGGGATCGAGCCATTTATCCCAATTACGTGCATCCTCACTTACAAATTTTTTAATTATGTTCTTGAGGGTGCGATTGAACCGTTCAACTAAACCGTCCATTTGTGGGTGATACGCTGGTGCGGATCGGCTTAATACCCAATAACCCATACAGTTCGTTCAGTTTACGTGACATAAACGAGGTGCCTTGGTCAGTCAGAATCTCTTTTGGGATTCCAACTCGGGAGATAACGCGGAAGAGTGCCTTCGCAATACTGTGTGCTGAGATATTGCGAAGAGGCACTGCTTCCGGGTATCGCGTTGCATAGTCCACCAGAACTAATATAAAGCGGTACTCTCATGTTGACCGATCTAATGGCCCATCGAGATCCATCCCAATTCTTTCGAATGGGGTCTCGATTAATGGTAGAGGGCGCAAAGGCGCTTTTGGAATGGCTGCTGGATTTACTAATTGCCATTCGCGGCACACCGTACACCACCTACGGACATCGCCGCGAATCCCTGGACAATAGAACCGGGCCATTATTCAGGCTAGTGTTTTATCCTGCCCCAAGTGTCCAGCCATGGGATTAAAGTGAGCCGGCTGGAATACCAATTCCCGGCGGCTCTTCAGAATTAAAAGCTGCGTGACTCGCTCTTTAGTCTGAGTGTCCTGCGTCACTCGGTATAATCTATCCTTCATAATCACAAAGTAGGGGAAGGATGGGGTGGCGTTTGGCTGGAGCGTTTGACCATTGATTACTCTCACTTGGTCAAACGCATGCCACAGAGTCTCATCTCGCGACTGCTCTAATGGAAAATCCACGAGGGATTCTCCAACAGAGAGAGGAGGAGCCAGTGGCTCCTCACTCTGATGCGGAGCTGACATAGAAGGCTCTGTGACAGCTGCTCCCGCCAACACGACACCGGGACCTCCCCCTGTTAACTGATGGCAGGACCCACTCTTCACTAAATGTGTCATTAAATCCCGAAATCCCGGCCAATCCATCCCCAAAATTAGAGAGTGGGTGAGGCGAGGATTAACCGCCACCTTTACTCTAAATTTTTCCCCTCTGAAAAAAATGTGGACCGACACCAAAGGGTAGCTGTGAACATCCCCGTGCACACACAACACCTTCACCCCCTGTGCTTCCCCCAATGCCTCATCTTGCACCAGGCTTTGGTGGATTGAGGTCTGATTACAGCCGGAATCCACCAACACCTGATATGTATCCCCTTGGATACTCACCAGTATGCGATACGCTCCGGCCCGATCGAGGGCGGCTCCTGGCGCGTCGGGGATCTGAACCACCGCACCCACCTCCATTACCGAGCACTGCTGTTGGAGGTGGCCCGGCTCCCCGCAGCGCCAGCAAACCGGCCCGGGCTTCCTCTCTGCACTAGTGCTCTGGGGCTCACTCACCTGAGGGGGGGGGGGAAGAGACAGACACAGAGGGGAGACATGGGAGGGCACCGCAGGTGCGGCTGGCTGGCTGAGGTGGCGCCGGCCCCCACGGTGGGGGAATGGGGCAAGGAGGAGACACAGGAGGAGGGGAGAGAGAGAGGAGAGAAGAGGTCGTCTGCTGTCCTGCCGTCGGGACAGCCGCCAAATGGTCCTCCGCCAGCTCGATTGCCTGATCCAGCCATTAGTTTTCTTTTGTTTCAGACATGTAAAAGTTTTTACCTTTACCTGACAGGTTTCGATGGTGTAACTTCCATCTTCATCAGAGGGTAACCCGGATGTTGGTGTGTGACGTGCCTTTATAATCCGCTGATTATAAAGGCATGTCACACACTAACATCCGGGTGACCCTCTGATGAAGACGGAAGTTACACCATCGAAACCTGTCAGGTAAAGGTAAAAACTTTTACATGTCTGAAACAAAAGAAAACTAATGATTTGCCTGATCCAGCGACGCCGGGCGGTGGCACTGGACCCACTCTGTGGTTCCCGCTGGTAAGCACGCGACGAACTGTCCCAGTACCACCTGGTCGAGGAGTCCCTCGGCGTCGCAGTTGTCGGCCCCCAACCACTGCCAGCAGACGTCCCGGAGTTGCTGGCCAAACGCGAACGGCCGGCCGACTTCCTCCAAATGCAAAGTGCGGAAGCGCTGACGTTGTTGCTCAGGGGTGCGTCCCACACGCTGGAGGACGGCCCGGCGAAGGTCCGCGTAGGCCAGCCGGCGGTCGGCGGGGAGCTGTAGCGTGGTCAGCTGCGCCTCTCCCGTTAGCAGGGGGAGGAGGCGTGCCGCGCGCTGTTCCACCGGCCACCCTGAGGTCTCTGCTACCTGCTCAAAGAGCTTGAGGAATGCCTCGGGGTCGTCCTGCGGGCTCATCTTCATAAGGGTGAGGGGGGGAAGGGCCCGCGGCGGTGGAGATGGTGGACCCTGCCGACGCGAGGAGGTGACGGAACGCCCGACGATCTTCCTGTTGCACCAGCACCAGGGCCTCGAACCGTTGTTCTTGCTCCTTTCGGAGGGCAAGCAGTGCCTGGTGCTGGCTCTGTTGGGGCGTGGTGAGGGCGTGGATCAGGTCGGCGAAGGTGGAGGACTCCATGGAGCTGTTCTCTTCTGTGCTTGGTCCCGTATTTCAGCACCACTGTGACAGTTTGTGTAGGTGGGTGGAGCACAGAAGGATGGCAGGCCAGAACTGACTTCACAAAACTGGCTTTTATTCAGCTTTTCAGCCTATACGCACTCTCACACACACCCAGACACATGCACGCACACACATCAGTCATCTGGTTGGGGAGAGAGCTCCCTCTGCTCTCGCTCTCTCTCCTTAAATAGGGCGCGGTCACTGGGAAGACACACAAATACATTAATTAATGACAGGTGTAGTGATTCTGCCACTTACCTTCCCTGACTCCGCCCTCCTGTCACAGACCGATGCTTGACCATGCCCCCGCTGCCCCACACATGCATGCACAATGAAAGATCTGGAGAAACACAACAGTTTTTGCAAACCAAAAGCATTTTTATTAAAATGTCAAAACATTTAGCTCAGTTTTATATTCAGTACAGTGAGATAATGTGAGGGCTTGGTGTGAATTAATATAACATATTCTAAAGGGTTCACAAACTTTCAAGCACCACTGTATATCCATCCATCTGCCTATTTATGACAAATCTAGGGTCTGATATGTATGCAGATTTTGTCTTTTCCCAACTCAAAAAGTTGTGAATGAATTTTGATGAACTTTTGAAGAAAGGTGGACCAGGGGCCAAGGAACAATTGATTAGATTTTGATGCAAATCCGAATGTGTCTTGGCGGAGGTCTGCGCTCTACCGAGAGCCCTTCTCATTCTCCTTGTTTTATGTGAAAGAACCTACAACTGTTTACAAACTTGCTCAATCCCCCACCCTCAGGTTCTGTACTTTCGGTTTCATTTCTAACTTCCGGGTTTCGAGTGTGGAAGTGAGCGGTGCGAGCAAATCCAGGAAGGCGGGAGATTGGAGGAGATTTCAGATTTATATCACCAAAACAAATCTTCAGTGATCAACGCCAAAGCACTCAGCCCTGTTCGGGATCAGGAAGGTAGAGTCTGACATTTACATCTTCCAGAGCTGGTGTTTTATTGTCCCTTTAGAATAATGGATGTATTTGAGTAGAGAGCAGGCGGATGAACAGAGACCCAATGGATCCGCTGGATTTTCTCACTGAAGAGGAGATGATGAAGTTTTTTCACTGCAAGAAGACAGAGATCTCTTGTTTGGAGGAACCGCACACCTTCCTCAACCAGCTCTGAGACCACAACCTGGTACCTGACAAGTCAAGTCAAGTTTATTTGTATAGCGCTTTTAACAGTAAACATTGTCGCAAAGCAGCTTTACAGAATTTGAACGACTTAAAACATGAGCTAATTTTGTCCGTAATCTATCCCCAATGAGCAAGCCTGTGGCGACGGTGGCAAGGAAAAACTCCCTCAGACGACATGAGGAAGAAACCTCGAGAGGAACCAGACTCAAAAGGGAACCCATCCTCATTTGGGCAACAACAGACAGCATGACTATAACATTAACAGTTTTAATGTGAAGTAAGTTTTGTTGATGTTATAAACTCTTCATTGATGGAAACTTGAGTGCAAAACTGTTCATGACAACTGCAGTCCTAAAGTTAGCAAGTCAACTGTAGTCTTCAGCCATAAAAGCATTACTGTAAGAGTCCAGAGCATCCTCCAGGTATAACCCTCAACTGTCCTCATGGGGCCGTACTTCACAGGAGCGATGCAATAAAACTCCGACCAGACACAGGGCACCAGGATGGATCAAGCAGGTCCGAGGGGCAGAAGAGGCCAGCATCTCAATCCCAGGACCAACATGTAACTCAGAAGGACAGATGGGGGGGGGGGGGGGGAGAGAGACACAGGTTGTTAGGTATGCCCTAAAAATCACGAGTATTAAGTCTGTGTGGTAGGCTCGCAGAGACGAGAGTCTTGACATCAGGCTTAATACACAACCAGTGGTGTAGTCTACTTTTTTGCAGTGGGTATACTCAGTGCTTGCCATGCAACCCCCCCCCCCCCCCGGGAAAAAAAAAAATACTCTCACACACATTTTATTATATATATATATATATATATATATATATATATATATATATATATATATATATATATACACACACACACACACACACGTGTGTGTTGTGGCTATACTGTTATACTTGTACTCATCCATCTTGTAACTGTCTGATAACCTGAAAGCAACACCTCATGAGCACCATCACTGCCTAATGCATAGTAATATGCATCTTGAAACTGGTTTTGTGTACAGATCTACTGTATGCAAAACAAATGTGGTTTAAATGTACAAAATTTATAAAATTTTGATTCACCGTTCAACTTGAGATAAGTGGGCTTTTCCATTATTGTTTTTTTTATTTTTCATGTATCAAGAAAATTTGACATTGACATGTAAATTAAACACACATCACACAATAATATATTTTAACATATTAAATGCATTTCTTATTTCTTATCTATTCAGCACATCAGCTTAAATGAACAAGAAAACATCCTAAATGTGCTAAAACAAATGTTTGCTTCAAAGAAGAAAAAATTAATTTAATTAACAAATACGCAATGCCCTTCAGTGTGTTAGTCCACAAGCCCTGCAAAAAAGGTCTACAGGACTTTCCAGGTGTTTTTATATTCTGGCATTTGAGGTCTGCATTGCCTCCTTGGTTGTGTTGCAGAGTGATGGCTGAGGACACTTCTGAAAACACTGAAATAGTGTCGTTTGTTTTCGTTTCATGATTTCGCAAGCTTGACTGAATGCTAGATAATGCCGCGTGGTCTGTCATGACTGAATAAGCACTGTTGCTTAGCAACTAGACCCCTTCGCATGTTTGTAAACAAACCGACCGTTGCCAGGATGCGCGCGCAGCCTGGACTCAAACAATGGCGCTGCCCATAGACCGGCATTATGAGCCGTCAGATTATGCAAAACAATTGTCGTTACAAGATCGAGAATGCTACATAAATAAGTTAACTCTAACAAGTGGACATCGCCTACCGGATCCGCATTTAATTAAAGAGTGGACGGACGATGTTAGTAAGTTCCCTGGTATACAATGGCCAGATATATACTCGTACCTTATTGACAAGACTTCAGTGTACACCCACGAAAAACTTCGTGCCTACATCATCCAACATATCCACAATGATAGTGTAAAGAGTGCAGCTAAGAGAAATCAGAGCTGCGTAAAAAGCGAGAGGCAGAGAGCAGAAATGAAACTGAACAGGGCGGGAGCTAGGTTACAGCAGTCAGCGTAAGTTGGCATTTAGAGTGAGGGCACACAATTTTCCCTTTCCATCCTTGCTTTAAAATTGTGATTTTCGGCATACACAAATAATGATGGCACAAAATCTGGACTGCTTGAGTCAAGCGAGACCTCTCCTACAAACAAAACTGCATGCAAAGCTAAGTTAACATGCTAACAATATTCATTACATTGTGTAACTATGACCCAGCTAATCAGACAAACTTTACCAAAGTAATTTGCTACATCAATAAACGAAGACTAGAAAGAATAAAAAAGAAAGATTTAATAAATAGCCTGATCTTACCTGTGATGAAGTGGGCGCTGCAAACCCGCGCATTTTTGATGGTGCTTTCATCCCAGTCTACACGTTTGATGGCTTGTAGCCATAGACGTCGGCGATTTTTTTGAATGGGTGAGATCCTGCTGGAATTCTGAACATTTTAACCCCATCACTGCTACGATTCTGACACCCGACAACACAACAACTAGGCATTTCTTCCAAATATTTCTTCTCGTCTCTACCGTCGCTGAGGTTGCGCGCGCAATTTACTCTTACTTATTAATGACGTTTACTGCGAAGGGGTCTACAGACGGCTGGCTTGACTGACATAGCAACAGTTGCTATGGGGGGCGGAGCTCCCGGAAGGGTCAATTCTGTGCTCTTGGATCAACTCGCAACGCCTTGAGTGCTGAGTCGGCTCTGTCAGCGTCTAATAAATGAAGCCCATAGGATTTGAATTGAATAGGCGCTTGTAGCGCTAAAGCGCGTTTGGTGGACACAGGCATCTAGGAATGGAACTGTGGAACATTCATCTGACAATGTTGACGTTGGTTTGGCCAGTTCAAATAACGAATATATTTTTCGGTAGGCGCATGCGCAAATCACTGAGCTCTTCAGTGAGTATACGGAAATCGTTGAGCTTTTCCAGTGGGCATACGGCGTATACCTGCGTATCACGTAGACTACACCACTGTACACAACAATGGCATGTTAATATGGTTAAAAAATATCATGACCTGCTCTGGCTGGATGCTTGATTGGGTGATGGGAGCACACTCCTCAGCAATAATGAGATGCAGATGGGACCCTTAGGGCTGGCCAAGACAATTCAGTTACATTTCACCGGGTCTGGGACATGCGACAGAATATTTGACGGCCGATTCCCTGCAGGCTACGATAGCCAGTCGAGGTCTCCACCAAAAGATTTCCTGTTGACTCCATGTAACTCAGAGGGACAGATTTTTTTTTTTTTTTTGGGGGGGAGGGGAGGGAAAGAAACACAGGTTGTTAGGTATGCCCAATGTCACCTGAATAAGTAGGAACAGTATACATATTGCACTGAGTACAAGCAGGGACTCCGGCAACTAACTATGACAGCATAATTAAATGGGGAGAGCCAGAAGGTAACACAGGCATGAGGGAGCCCCGGGACATAAAGCAGCCAGCCACTACACCATCAACAAACTCGAGTGAGCAAGCGAGTGGGGACTGACAGCATTCATACATCCCAGTTTACCAAAACACCATGTCTGAGGACCCTCTAGATCTACACCTTTACCTCATAAACACCATTAACAAAAGGCTTGACTAAACAGATATGTTTTCAGCCTAGACTTAAATGCTGAGACTGTGTCTGATTCCCGAACATTACTTGGAAGGCTGTTCCATAACTGTGCAGCTTTGTACGAAAAGGCTCTGCCCCCTGATGTAGCCTTCACTATACGAGGTACCAGCAGATAGCCTGCACCTTTTGATCCAAGTAGGCGTGGCGGGTCATAGAGGAGCAGAAGTTCATTCAGGTACTGTGGTGCGAGACCATTCAGTGCTTTAAAGGTCAATAGTAGTATTTTATAAATCAATATGAAATTTGATTGGGAGCCAATGCAGTGTGGATAAGACAGGCGTGATGTGGTCATATTTTCTAGTTCTAGTAAGGACTCTTGCTGCTGCATTTTGAACTAACTGGAGCTTGTTTATGCACTTATTGGAACATCCAGACAGTAAGGCATTACAATAATCCAACCTGGAGGTAACGAAAGCATGGACTAGTTTTTCCGCGTCATGTAATAACATTAAATTTCTTATCTTTGCAATATTTCTGAGATGAAAGAAAGCTATCTGGGTGATGTTATTAATGGGAGTTTCGAATGAAAGCCTGGGGTCAATAATCACTCCGAGGTCTTTTACTGCTGCACGTGAAGAAACAGAAAGGCCATCCAGAGTCACTGTGTAATCAGAAAACTTACTTCTAGCTGTATGTGGTCCTAGTACAAGTACTTCAGTCTTGTCAGAGTTAAGCAGAAGGAAATTCATAAGCATCCAGTGTCTAATGTCCTTTACACATTCCTCAATTCTATTAAGCTGGTGTCTCTCATCAGGTTTTGCAGAGACGTACAACTGTGTGTCATCAGCATAACAGTGGAAACTAATACAACGTTTACGAACAATATCACCCAGAGGTAACATATATAGAGAAAAAAGCAGTGGACCCAAGACAGAACCTTGTGGAACACCAAACTTTACCTCAGTACATCTAGAAATATCACCATTTATATCAACATACTGATAACGATCAGTTAAATAAGATCTGAGCCAGGAGAGGGCCGTTCCCTTAACTCCCACAACATTTTCTAGTCTATCCAGAAGAATGGAATGATCAAATGGTATCAAATGCTGCACTAAGGTCAAGCAACACAAGCAGCAAGACACAGCCCTGATCAGACGCCAACAGTAGGTCATTTACTACTTTAACCAGTGCTGTCTCTGTGCTATGATGAGGTCTAAATCCTGACTGATACATTTCATAGATGTTATTCCTATGTAAATATAAGCATAACTGCTGTGCCACAGCTTTTTCAAGGATCTTGGAGATAAAGGGGAGGTTTGATACTGGCCAATAATTGGGCAGCTGACAGGTATCAAGGTCAGGTTTTTTAATCAGGGGTTTGATAACTGCTAGTTTAAAGGATTTGGGTACATAGCCAATCATAAGAGAAGAATTTATTATTTTTAGAAGCGGTTCAGTTACTTCAGGTATTATCTGTTTGAATAGACATGTAGGTAAGGGATCTAGTATGCAAGTTGAGGCTTTTGATGCCGAGATTAATGAAAGTAATTCAGTTTCTTTAAGGGGAGTAAAACATTCTAACTGATGATCTGATACAGTTATATAGTTAACTACAAGGTCACTTTCATTGTCTGACCTTAAATTAGTAGTTTGAATTTTTTGTCGGATATTCTCAATTGTCATTAAAAAATTCATGAAGTCGTTGCTACTACATACTACAGGTGTGCATGTGTCTATAGTGGACTTATTCCTGGTTAATTTTGCTACAGTATTAAATAGGAATCTAGGATTATTTTTGTTATCTTCTATTAGGGAGGAGAGATACAGTATGTTGATCTCGCAGCACTAAGAGCTTTTCTATACTTCAGGAAGCTCTCCTTCCACACTAATTTGAACACTACCAATTTTGTTTGACGCCATTTACGTTCCAATTTTCGAGTGGTCTGTTTTAATGTGCGAGTGTTATCATTATACCAGGGTGCTAATTTTTTGTCTCTGACCATTTTCCTTTTTAGAGGAGCTACATTATCTAAGGTATGGCGGAATGTTGACTCTAAGCATTCAGTTGCCTGATCAAGTTCTGCAGGGGCTGACAGTGACCCAGTCAAAGTTGACAACTCTGGGAGATCATCCACAAAGCTCTGTGCAGTAGTTGACGTGAATGTACGTTTAATACAGTAACGTGGTGAGGTGCATATATTATTACTCAGACATAGTTTGAATGAGATGAGATAATGATCTGAGAACTTCAGACTGTGGAAGTATGACTATATTGTCTACGTTTAATCTGAATGTTGGTATTAGATCAAGGGTGTGACCACCATTATGGGTCAGTCATATGACATTCTGATTAATCCCTACTGAATCTAAGATGGACACAAACACTGTTTTTAAAGGGTCTTCTGGGTTATCAAAGTGAATATTAAAATCTCCGACAACTAAAGCTTTGTCTAAGGAAATAAGCAGATGTGAGATAAAATCTGCAAATTCAGAAAGAAACTCAGAATATGGCCCCAGGGGCCTGTAAATAATAAGCAATGGAATTAACTGGGTAGACTTATTTTTCGAGGCTACATACATTATTTGAGTATGAAGAACTTCAAATGTATTAAATTTAAAACCAGGTTTTTGTGTTACACCTAGATAATCATTATAAATAACCGCAATGCCTCCTCCTCTGCCAGTTTGACGAGGCTGGTGTATATAACTTTATCCAGGAGGACTCGCTTCATTTAATGTTATATATTCATTTGGCTTAATCCATGTTTCAGTTAAACAAAGTACATTAAACTCCTGATCAGTAATGAGTTCATTAACCATTAGCGCTTTAGATGTATGAGATCTAATATTTAATAGCCCCACCTTTAGATCAAAGGTGCTGGCAGCAGCTGTACAGTCAGTATGATCAATTTTATATTGATTAGGTTACTGGAACAAACACTCTGAAAATTTCTACCTTTTTGTTTACAAGCTCTACCAGGCAAGAGCTGCTCTATACTACACATGATCATGAGCCTTTTTTACCTTCCACCTGAAAGAAGGGAATTGATGATTAGTGTCTGAAACACATCTGTAGTCTATTTTGTATGTATTATGTTGCACATTAATGTTTAATCAGTGCATTTACTGTGCCAATATAATATGTAAGTGTGATGTGATTTTTATGTCGCAAACGAGTCGACTCTTTGAAACGAATCATTTGAGTGACCGCTGAGATCCGACTCATTCCTTTCTTTCTCTTGTTGTCGATCTAAGCAGAGTAAGTGTTCAATACACAGTTCGAGCTGAAACCTGACAACAGCAGATCAACCACGGGACATAATATCGCAAACTTTTTGGCTAAGGCAGAAATGACAATGAATCATTTGACAGCCAAAAGAGTCGGCTCTTATTGGTGATTTGAGTCAAATAACCCGACTCACTGAAATTTCCTGGTTGTTCATGACCAATCTCTAGCCAAAGGGTAAAAAAACTGGGATACATTATTTGTAGCAGCCCTCGGAAGGAAAAGCAGATGGAGTCTCGAAACGGGTGCATTCACATTTATTTCGTCGTTCCTTCAGCACCATGAAACTAAAATTTAATAACAAAATGTACATATTTCACAAACAAGAAGACTAGTCCAGTAATAAAAATAAAAGAATCTGTGTACAAGCACAATTCCTACACCTTCACAATTCACATCACCATAATTACGTTTACCAATAAGCAAAGCCTACATACATTACAAAACATTCATAGTCACGTGTCCTCAATAGCGACACTCATGGTTCACACATTTCACTAATTATCTTAACAAAAAAAAAAAAAAAACAGACATTGCATACCTCGCTCCACTTTCCAAGGGTGCAAACTAGCAGTCCATTCGGCAATCCATTAACACTCCGTGTTGCCACATGTAAACACTTCAACTCAGAATTCCAACTTTGTCGAGGCATAAAAAAAAACGCTTCTAAAACTTAGACAAAGGTGAATTCACGCCATGTATATGTGCTGTGCGCTGCATGTTCAAAGTCAGACCAAAAACGCCAATCTACTTTCATAAAATGTCTACCATATTAGAGCTGTTGTCTGCGCATGCGCATCATCCAAGGGATTTCAAAATAAAAGGTCGCAGAACATAAGCGGTCACTTACACTCCCACCAAATCATGTTATGGTGAATGAAGTGCAAACGAATATAAATCACCCATGATTTCTAGGCATAGAGCACATCTTAAATTCTTACATACAAGAAAAATAAATAAATAAATAAATAAATAAATAAATGTATAATGCATATGGTGTGGATGGAAACTGTTTACTAAGCTTCAAGTAGTAAGACTAATTTTTGGATAGGCCGTTCAACAATTGAAGTTTTAAACGTGTAGGGTCCTTTCTCTATCAGATTTCGATCTCCAACTTGCACCTTGACACGACGAACCAGCCCATCAGCTCCTTTTGTGACGTCAACCACACGTCCAAGATGCCACTCATTCCTAGGGAGCATATCCTCCTTAATAATGACCAAGTCATTTATCCTTAAATTCCTCCAGGGTGCATACCACTTCTGTCTCAAGGAAACATTCTGGAGATATTCTCTCCTCCACCTACTCCAGAACTGCTCAACAAGGTATTGTACCCTACGCCACCTTTTTGCAGCATACAAGTCCTCCCTCACAAACTTTCCAGGTGGTGGCGAGGCAATTTTGGACTTCTTCAAAACAAGGTGATTTGGAGTCAAGGGCTCCAATGAATAGGGATCATTAATTCCCTCAACACTTAAAGGTCGACTGTTTTACAATAGCCATTGCTTCATAGAACAGTGTTCTGAGAGATGAGTCATCTAATCTCCCTGAGCATTGAGCAACAGTAACATTTAACACATTCCGGATTGTACGGATTTGGCGCTCCCAAATGACCCCTGCATGACTAGCAGAAGGAGCATTGAATATGAATTCACATTGCTTATCTGCCAGGAAAACTTCCAGTGCCTTTATATCGCATTGCTTAAGGGCTTCTTTGAGCTCATTTTTAGCGCCAACAAAATTTGTGCCTTGGTCACAATGCAGCTGACTGACAGCTCCTCTCAGACTGACAAAACATCTTAGGGCATTGATAAGACAGTCCGTAGACATGTCTTCCAACATTTCAATGTGGACTGCACGTGAACACAAACATGTAAGAATGAGCCCATATCGCTTGTACTCCTTTCGACCCCTTTTAACTATAAATGGGCCAAAGCAGTCCATCCCACAAAATGTAAAGGGGGCTGAAACTTGGCAGCGTTCTTTGGGGAGATCGGCCATCTTTTGTTCCTCTACAGGTCACCTAAGCTTTCGATATTTTACACATTTGTGAACAAAGTTGGCTACAGTCTTACTCCCACCTTGAACCCAAAAGCCATTATTTCGCAGCTCCATCAATGTTTGATTACGCCCCTGGTGGCAGATCTGGGTATGATAATAAGCTATTATCAACAATGTAATATGGCTGTCCTTTGGGAGAATGATGGGGTGCTTTAGCTCTTGACTCAGTGCTGCCTCTTTCAGTCTCCCACCAACACGAAGTAGACCTGTTTCTAGAAAAGGGTCCAGGCAAAACAGAGAACTTGAACTTGGAAGACTCGTGCCATTACAACGCGTTTGGAGGACCTTCATCTCTGATGCGAAGGCTTATTGTTGGGCCATTTCAATCACGATCTCTGCAACTCTCTTCCGTTCTTCAACAAACACACAGTCAGCATATGATGGAGTTTCTTTGGATCCCATTCTCTTAATCCTTGCAATCACTTTGATGAGCTTTGTCCAGGAGGAAAACCGATCCAAATGTCTTAAGATATCACTTGTTTTACTAACTTGAGTAGCAAATACCTGAACTACTCTGACCTCTGGATCTCTGACAAGCAATTCAATTAAGGCCTTAGGGGGTAGCATCACATCCTTTCCCCACAAAAATTTGGGTCCACATAGCCAGTTAGATGACATGATTTCCTCTGTGCTGACACCCCTTGAGGCAAGGTCAGCCGGATTTTGTGTTGTATCAACATAGTGCCATTGATTTGGATCTGTGCTACTCCTTTTCAATTGCACGCGGTTAGCCACAAATACATGAAACCGCCGTGCTTCATTAGAGATATACGCCAACACCACCTGAGAGTCAGTCCAAAAGAATTCTTCATCAATTTTCATTTGCAATTCAGTTCTTAACATGATACTCATTCTAGCAGCAGTAACAGCCGCTGACAACTCCAATCTTGGAATACTTAAAATTTTCACTGGGGCGACTCTTGCCTTTGCCATTACAAGGCTACAATGGATCTCTCCCTTGTTGTCTGTGTATCTTAGGTAGGAACATGCCACATATCCTGTACTGCTAGCATCCGCAAAGTGGTGCAGCTCAATCCTGACAATTTTCCCAAGGTTATGCGAGACATTACATCGGGGTATAGTGATGTCCTTCAACTTTCTTAGTCCATTCTTCCACTCCTCCCACCGTGATTGCAAACTTACAGGAATGGGATCATCCCACCCAACGCCTCGATGACATAGCTCCTGCAGGATGCATTTTCCTTTCATGGTAAATGGAGCTACAAACCCAAGTGGGTCATACAGAGAAGCGACCGCTGACAGGATACCACGGCGAGTTGGAGGGCAGTCTTTGACATCCATACTGAAAGTGAATGTGTCTGTTTCCATGGACCACTGAATCCCAAGTATATGTCCTTCTGATATAATACCTGGATTAAGACTGAGAGGATCAGTAGTTTCTGCTCTTTCTGATGCAGCTACACAGGTAAGTACTTGTCTTCGGTTTGAATTGAACTTATGCAAACACAAACCTGCGCTCCTACAAAGTTGCTGTGCCCCGACAATCAATTCTTTAGCCTCTTCCTCTGTTGGAACACTAATCAACCCGTCATCCACATAAAAATTGTTCTCTATAAAGGCTGATGCTAGAGGATATTCCATCTTATGTTGTTGTGCCAGATACCAGAGTCCATAATTAGCACACCCAGGTGAGGAGGCAGCACCAAAAAGGTGGACTGTCATTCTATATTCCTGAGGTTCTGCATTCAATTGACCTCCCTCCCACCAAAGGAACTTCAAGTAATTACGGTGTTCTGTAAAGTTATCCTACCTCTTGAATTTGTCCTACCAAGCCTACTGCGCATGCGCGAAGCCTACTGCGCATGCGCAGAACACATGATGTCATATCTTGGAATTTGGACCGAGTTTTGTCCTACCGATCAGCTGGGCTGATAGAAAATCGGTGAGTATTTCACGCATTTGCCGATTTTTATGTTTTGTGCATATTGGTCGAGTCTTTGGCCGAGTCAAATAATTTGTAATGACTTGTTTTGAAGAATAAAATGGTCTGTATGAGAACTTGCTAATTCTGTCACGCAGTGGGCACTGTGCAGTCAAAGTTATGATGGGGCATCGTTTCGTTTGTTTATAAATACTGTATTTTATACATTTCTGAATTGCAAATATGCCTACATTGTAATTATTGAATATAGCTTATTTGGTTGAGTAAATCAAACAATTTGAATGTAATATTAAAAAAAAAAATACCTCAGATTAGCCTAGATAGCTATGTAGCTAGCTAGAACAGTAAGATTAGTCACACAGATAGCCTACTAGGTACAGGTTCAGATTTCTCTATACAATATAGAATATGCAGTATGCTTTATTATTTTGTAGCCTACTTTGCACATTTACAATTAGTTATATGGCAGTATTTTTTTTAATTATTTTTTGTGTGTGTTTGAGAGTTTTATAATGAATTCCATGAGGTTTATTCTATTCTGATACAAGCACACCTTTCATATTATATATTCTATTTATAATCCCTTCAGGTGTTGAATTACATTTCTATACATTTATATATTCTATTTATCTATTTACATTCTATTCTATTTGTAGTATATTTATAAGTATATTTATAAATTCTATATCCAGGTATCGAGTTACATTTCTATATATTTATAAATTCTACAGTATATACCAACACATACTCCCAACACACCTTTTTTGTGACTATACCATATTACATTTACAACTGTCTTTGTAGATACAGTATGGAAAGGAAGTATAATCAAATTCACCAACTGCTTTCTGCGGGGTCATACCCCAAAGAGTTTGACAAGTCAAAACATCAAAATCTAAGGAGGTACAGTATGCCTCCAAATTCACATTGAGAGGTCAGTAATTTCCTTACAATCTTAATAAATGTGATATGTTGTGCAATGCATTAGTAACAAATTTAAGGGTAGGTCTTGTATTTACAATTCTTATCATTTTAATGTAGATGGAGAACTGTTTTTTGGAGACAGGAGAGCTGTGCAACAGAGGGAGGAGGCGAGGAACCTCTTTGTTGAGTTTCATGCCTCCCCAATGGGAGGCCATACTGGTCTGCACAAAACAAGACAGGCCATGTGTGCCAGGTACTACTGGCATGGAATGTCACTAGACATTGAGAAATGGGTATGTATTACTGTATGTAATGAAATGGCATGCAGTTATTAGGACTGTGGGTGCAGCAAGCACTAATTGTCCTGTATGTCTTGAAGACCCAGGAATGTGACCAATGTCAAAGAGTCGGCAAGCCACTTGCAGCAGTGACACCACTGCAGTGTATTAAGGTAATAAAGTGGCAATGTATATACTATATTAATTTGTCCATGTGCATATTACAATAAGGAATGCATACCACAGTTATTTTATTTCATTATCAGGTGTCTACTGTATGGGAGCTCATGGGCATTGACCTGACTGGTCCACTGCCTGAGACAGCAGCAGGATATCATTATATATTAACCCCCACTGACTATTTTTCGAAGTGGGTAGAGGCATACCCACTGAGGACTAAGTCAGCTGTAGAGGTTGCAGAGAACCTCTGCAAAATAATATATCGGCATGGCTGCCCTGCTAGGATCCTGTCAGACCAAGGCAGAGAATTTGTAAATGAAGTAAGTCTTTGGAAATTGACTTTACTCTTTCATGTGTAATCGGGGTCATCCTATGCTAGTTGGATGGGTTGCAGTCAACACTCCAGTTCGGCATGTGAGGCACAGTACGATACCACTGAGCTAAAGGTACAGATGCATAGCTCAGCGCTGCCAAGGCTATGAGGCTTCGGGAGGGAGGTTTACGAACATTCTACCACCGAACTCTGCTAGTTGGCATCTTTACACTTGCAGAGCCTCTATTATAAGCTTGTTGTCACCAAATTGGTCATGACCAAGTCTTAATCAGTTTATTAAAACCATCGGTAATGTCATATCAATTATGTTATGACATTATGACATAGTTGAATTGTTTCACAAACAATGAATCGTTGGCGATCCCATCTGCACCATCTGCTTATGTTGTGTCAACAAATAGTCTGCCACGCATATTTTTGTCTGAGTTACTCACTAATTAGTTTTGTTTGTCTTTCAAAGCTGAATACAAGACTGTGTGATCTTCTGAACATACAAAGATCAGTAACAGCAGCATACCACCCACAAACAAATGGTCTTGATGAGAAGACTAATGACAACATTAAAAGGTATGTGGTATAAAAATGGCATTTCTCTGTCACCTTTCTTTATGTCACCGTCACCTTTATGTCAGCTTTCAAAACGACTTATGTACTGTATTTTGTGCTGTATTGTGATGCATTTAGAGCCCTGAGAAAACTTGTGAACGACCAGCAGACCAACTGGGACACCTTTTTAGATGCAACATTGTTTTCTTTGAGATCCAAGGTGCACACAACAACAAAGCACAGCCCATTTAGGCTTATGTATGGAAGGGAGGCGCGCTTCCCATCCGAAGTTCCTGCCACGCTGCCGGTGAGTTTTCACAATACCGTCACTAACATGGAATTAAATGTTGCTGTTATATTGTGCCTCACATGCAATTTGAAGTATTTTTTTTTTAATTATGTACTTTCATATATTCCCTCAAGTTAGAGAAAGTAATGTAAGTAGTGACAACATGCATCAGCTTTTCCATTTTATAACTGTTAGACAATTATAGCTTTCAATGATCACACTGCCCGAGGAGTCTGGTTACTCAGACTTCAATGTCTCAAGAGACCAGGCTCACCACCACATCCATCAGTCTGCGAAAGAGAGCATGGAAAGAGAGCAGGAGAAACAGATAGGTGCATATGCCAAAAAAAATACAAAAGAAGTACAAAGGCATGCAGTACAAGGTAGGGGATGAAATTCTGCTACTGAATGGGAGAAAGCGTGGGAGGAAAGGTGGAAGACTCCAGCCAGACTTCTCAGGCCCATACAGAATAGAGAATATCTTCGGGAAACGGGTCACTCTGTCATCGAATGGCAAAATGCTCCTCACAAAGTACAGTACAGACCATATTAAGCCATATCGGAGGCCAGAAAAGATAGGGAAGACAGACTTTGTGCAGACAGACAGACAAGCATAAGAAAGACCACCAAGACCATCGGTCATTCAATTTGCCAAGAGAGCAGAGACCGCCATTGACCCTCCACCTCCAGCACACTATCTCTACCGCTTCCACCTCCACTACGCTCAGCACACATGAGAAAGGTGGACTTCTAAACAAGTATTTGTTCTTGACCGTTTGGTCATCTGTTGCCAGTTTGGCCATTATATTAGGTTTGCTTGTAATAGGTGGTGTATGTTTAACCTTTAAGGGTGAATGTTAGGAGGATGCAGAATATTCTTCCACATTGATAGGCTATAACAGGTAATTCAAATGGGCCCCATCAGAATGTGCTTTCAAGTTGATATACAGGTAGGCCTACAATAGGATGCTTTTCATTAAAAAAAAATACCCTTAAAAGGTTAATGACCTATTCAGTTTTGGCCCGTTGGCCTTGAGTTCAGTATTGGCCCATTGGCCTTGAGTTCCTTTTTGGACCACGCAGTGGTGTTTCACCATGTCCATACAAAACACTGTTGATGTCACTAACTTAAATCATACCTTTCCTATAGCACAAATACTGTTGGATGAGAGTTGTGTGGAGGCAGTGATCGGCCCGTACAAGTTGTACACAGAGTCGTTCAAATCCCTGCAGAACCCTACAGGGTGGCTGACAGAGGAGGTAAAAGTTGTTTTTGCTTTAAGTACTAGTTGCCAATAACAGTGCTTTACACAGTACTGAAATGTACTAACATTGCTTTGTTCAAATTTTTTAGGTGATTGATGCATACCTACACAGCCTCAACTCAAAACACAAGGCAAGTAAGAATTGAGTATTCTGTTATCATACATATATATACACACTTTACTGTAAATGTTGATGCCACATGAAGTGCACCACCCTAAGTGGTCATAATGTGTGTTCGCATCTGTCATGATTGGTTCATAACTAAAGCTCAGTCAGTGACCCTTTGCTCAGTGATGCAATGGCAGAAATATAATTATATATTTGCTTTGAACAGACACCTTTGCACCTCATGAATGCTGTTGTGTCTACCGACTTGTTTTCGGGGAGATTCAGACATCTCAGGAAGGTAAGAAATGTACTGTAAGTTTGGTGGATGTGAAATTTAAGCTCACAGGAACATTAAATACACATATTCGCCAAAGAAGTGAATACTGTTACTAACCAATTAATCCTGGACCTGGCCTGTAGACCTGCTCGCAATTTGTAGATTTCACGCATTGTAGATTTCATGCATAGGCAATGTGCAAATCATATTGTGCAAATCATGGCACTATGGTAAACAAGCCCTTACTCAAAACAGCTGTAAACCATTCTACAGATGAAACTTCCTGTTCAGGATATTTGGCTGTGCCCTGTACATTTTTCATCCCACTGGATTCTTGTGGTAAGCATTTCCCCCAGAATTAATTTGAAACAACTATTTTTTGAAAACTACTGTTTTCGTTCTTTATTCAGTTTCAATTACATGTTTTTAAGATTGTCAGCATCCCCACCAAGACCCTGGTTTTGATTGATCCCATTGGGAATGAGAAGTCTTATGAAAGACGAGTTCTCCGTAACTGGAGGTATGTATGTTTCTGAAGTAATCATATGCATAACATTAGAGACATGTGAATGGATGAATAGTAAACTGGGTTGGATTTGTTGTAACCAGAAACTTCCGAAAGCTGGCTGAGATATGCGACGGTCCGTGGAGGGTGGAAACTCTAGAACACCACAACCAACAGGACTCCAGCAGTTGCGGTGTTTTGGTGTTGAAGGTACTAATTACAATCATTGTTGGTTCGAAAGAGTGTAGTTGCAGGCATTTGGAGGCAAAGAGAGCACACCCACAATGTAAAAACACATACATACTCCGCTCTCACCAACACTTTGTATTGCTGTGCTCTATAGTACAAAGAACTAGTTAGTTGCCCACAACTAAACTCTTTTGACTAAGAGCACCTGGATGGATGAGAATTTTCACAGCCATACTACAATCATTGTTGTATTCATTTGTTTGAGAAGCTTTGGAGATGCATAACTGCACATATTACTGTCCTTTATGGGTTTTTTTTTTAATTTTTAAAATAAAAAAAACCTAAAAACAATGTGCTACAGTTTGCAGAGCACTTCTTGTTGTGTGGGTTAATCGGTGGGGTGCTGACCACAGCTGAAGCTGTACTGCTGTACAGGCAACTGATTGCCTGCACCCTTCTAGAACATCAGGGTAAGTTTCCATGTTTTTATAGCTCATAGCTACAGTCTTGTGACTACACCACCACCAACAGAAAGTGGTTGTAATGTCTTCTCTACGCTGCTTTCCATGTGGTCATGGGTAAAAAAATAGATATGCTTTGTATATAATATGGATGTAATAATAATAATAAAAATACATAGGTTTTATATAGCGCTTTTCATGACACTCAAAGACGCTTTACAGGTGAAAAACATGTAGGCAGTACAAACAGTATACGGACAGACTGAACAGAGGTAGGGAGAAATAACAGTACAAAAAAACATGCAAGTGCTCCATAGTTGGAACACACTCTCTGGTCCCCCATTTTAAAAGGGTGACCACCACCCCAGTCTGCCAATCCAGAGGCACTGTCCCCGACCTCCATGCAATGTTGAAGAGACATGTCAGCCAAGACAGCCCAACAATATCCAGTGCCTTCATATTTCAAAGTAATCCATTTTAAATTGCACTTTAGTATGCGGTAAAGGAATGCATTTTAATAAGTGTATTTTTCAACATATTAAAACATGCTTAAACAAAAGTCTCCTTTGTTGTCATTTCAAATTAAGTGTATTATTTAAAAAGTGTATCTTAAAACAGGCAACACGATGCAGTAGTTCACTGTCACCTCAAGGCAGGAATTTTCAAGGTTCGTACCTCACACTCGGACCTTAAATTTTTCAATAGCCACATAAGAATATTAGAAATGCAGCCACTGTCATTTTTCTAACTTTTTTTTAAACTAGATTGTCACCTCAGCCTCATTAGGGTTCTATAACCTTGTATGGACTTTCTGTGGTTTGGACATGAAAACCCAGTTCTGTGCAAGCACAACACGATCGCACTAGAAAGCATGGTCAAGCTGCCAGTGTAGCTGCAGTATTTTTAGTTGTGAATTACGAGTATTTCCTTGTGTTAATAATTCGCCATGTCAAAACAAGCGAAACTTTCCTCCTTCTTTCGACGTGAAGAGAGGTAAGCAATTTATTATATATTTTTTCCATCAAAGTTGCATTTTGTGGCTTCAAAGCTAAGTTTTAGTGCCATTTCTAGAACACAACATCAAGAAAATGTGGAAGAATACACTATGACAGAGTGATCGACATTGACAAGATTGTTGACATCTTTGCCATTCGTCATCCACAATGCCTTTTACTTAGAAACATTTTGGCCGATGAGCAGTAAAACAACAAGAATAGAGAGATCTGCATCAGTTGACGAGGGTAAGATGTCGAGCCACTATCCATACACTGCCAGATAAAGCTGATTTGACCTAATCATTGTCCGACATCTCAACAGCTCGCAACATGAGATGAAAGAATGATGCAAAGGCTGCATTATTTTCTCAAATATATTCAATGTATTTTTTCATTAACAAATCTGCAGGTATGTACTCAGGCTGCCAGTCAGTGTATGACGCTCTTTGAAAAATCCTAGCTATGCCTCTGGTGAATGTATTTCTTTATACATTTATTACCTTCACATATTTATTTAATTATTAACCATTTAATAGTTTATTTTATGTTTATTCAGGCAACAAAGTGGTTTCTTGTCATGTAAACTCATCTCATCTCATTATCTCTAGCCGCTTTATCCTGTTCTACAGGGTTGCAGGCAAGCTGGAGCCTATCCCAGCAGACCACGGGCGAAGGGCGGGGTACACCCTGGACAAGTCGCCAGGTCATCACAGGGCTGACACATAGACACAGACAACCATTCACACTCAGTCAATTTACAGTCACCAGTTAACCTAACCTGCATGTCTTTTAACTGTGGGGGAAACCGGAGCACCCGGAGGAAACCCACGTGGACACAGGGAGAACATGCAAACTCTGCACAGAAAGGCCCTCGCCGGCCCCGGGGCTCGAACCCAGACCTTCTTGCTGTGAGGCGACAGCACTAACCACTACACCACTGTGCCGCCCATCATGTAATCTGTGGTGTATAATGTAGATTTTAAACAATATTTTAAAGCATGCCTTGTTTATAATAGGAGTATATTATTAATAAAAGTTAACTTGTTGTTCATGTGTAAAAGTTACACTTGACCATTAAACTTAATTTATACTTTGCTGTTTGAAATGAAACAAGTCTAAGTCTAAATATGTTGAGTGTAACAAAAAGTTACATGTTTTAAATTATACTTTATGATGCTTTAAAAATAAGCAAAGAATAATTAATGTGTGATTAAACATAAGAGATCCAAAGTGATATATTTCTCACTGATTTATTATCAGTACACACAGTATAATCAGCACAGCATCAGCATCACTTTACTGGATCTTGGTCCAGACTCATCATCCACCAGGTCTGCCTTCAACCTTCTTTTCAGCATCATCATCAAAGTGAACATGATGAGCAAACTTTTAAGTATCTTTTCTTTTAATTATCTCTTGGGAATAAAAACCTACTGTAAATACTGAAGATGTAATGGGATTGACGGTTCCATATAAAAACCCATCAGAACACTAAATATGGGACATTTCACCTGATTAGTTGATCCAGTTGTAAAATGTTTCCCTCCAGGTGAATATCTTCTTTTTGCTGCTGGCTCCATCTTAAAGGGCTGATGACACAAACATGACTCTATGCAATTTCTTAAATAAACTATACAACATGGCAAACATGTTAGATTTCTGTTATAATTACGTGAAAAGAAGCTGTTGTTACGCGAATATCCAACTTTTAATTGCACAGCGCAAGAAAACTGGGTCTGTGGCTCATGGCCATGTTGTGACGTCAGCGGAAGAACACGCTGCGGTTCACTGGCTGTTCTACTCTGGTTCTACTCGATGGAAATGGCACATGAAAATGCCGGTGAAAACTCTAGTGCTAGCTCTTCCTCTTCTGGGAGTCTAGAATTGTGTTGATCTCTTCCGAATAGAATCTATGATAGCCTACCCTCTTTACCCTTTGCCTCTCATTGCTAGGTGGCAGTTACATGAAAGCTGCAAGCTTTCACAAGCAAATACACGACTGATATCACGCTGACTTTATGATTACATTTATGATTATCATGTAGAATCTATAGCTCTACGTACATTTATCTTATGGCGTTTCACAACACATGTTCTGACAGGAGGACTGCCTTTGGAGGACTCGCCGGAATACTGTAGGCAGTGTTGCCAGATACTGTTCAAAACCCACCAAAATGCACTTGAAACCGCCCAACTGGGCGGGAAACCTCCCAATCTGGCAACACTGACTGTAGGCACTGCTGATGGTAGTAACATACGTTTGTGCTGAACTGAACACCCAAGAGATTCTTTTAAGCTGGGAAGGGTGTCAAAACAATCCAAGTCGAAGTGTTCAGAGCACAGGACGGATGTTGGTGAGGGCTCCCACTTGTCACGAGTGCACCTGACTTGCTTCACCCACTTCGCATGCACCTCGGGATCTCTGGGAAACTTGAATAAACTTACCCCATCCTTGTGGGTTTTGGAGCAAAAGCCGGCAACACAACGCGAAGGCATAATAATTATATATAACTATATATATATATATATATATATATATATATATATCTATATATATATATATATATATATATATAAAATATATAATGTATAATAATAATACACGGGCGCAGATAGAGGGTGGGACGGGTGGGATTCGTCCCACCCAGATTTAAATTCACCTCGTTCGGTCCCCCCCACTTATAGGGAGGAAAAAATGTCTATGCTGTCTTTCTTTGCATAAGGCAAACCTCATGGAAAAATCAAAAGACTAATTACCATTCGGTTTATTGAGGTGCACAGCAGTGTATACATAGTTGCAACAACTCACATAAAACAAAACAAAGACTGATATTTGGTTGGTTGAGCTGCGCAGACTGCACAGGTTGTGAGCTCGAGCTTGGTTGCTATGGTTACCCACAAGTTTGACAGGCATATCGGGGTTGGGGTTGGTTTGCTGGCAGCTTTGTCCCCCCCCCCCCAGTTTTTTGTCCTCCCCAGTTCAAAAAACGTATCTGCGCCCCTGTAATAATACTAAAAATGACAAACTGAACACCTGTTGCATCAACAACAAATTGGTAAGTGAGGAGGAAGATTCTTTCGCTGACATCATATAGCCCCTCCTCCTCATTCGTCTCCTGGGTGCTGCAGCCCGTCAAATTTGCCCAAATAGCCGCATTTTTTATCATAACTTGTAAAATAGGCGCCTTCGTGAATTAATATATGGATCATCGGGAATTACTTTTTATGTTATAAAACATCGCCAAAGATGTCAAAAACGTGTCATCAGCCCTTTAACTCGTATTTTATGCTTTAAATCGTAGTTTCCGCATTAAAACGTCATTTAAATTGCATATTAACGCATAATTACACGTTAAAACACGCGTTAACAAGTACAAGTTAGCACAACACCGTCATTAGTTTTGGTCCCAATGGCCTTCCATATATAGCGGCGCTTGTTCGGAGACGCCTTGTTCCTCATCGGGGTTTTATGGAAACTCGTCTCGAGACTGTGATTTATTTGTCACGCGCTCTAAGACTCGACACATGATTCGAAGACTCGGATTCATCTGACCATCACTACCATCCAACTGTGTGCAGCGTTTACTGAAATAAGAAGAGCTCTAATAAACAACACCTGGGTGCGCTTTGCTTTTCTTGCTTTCAGGTGTGTGTCAGCGTCAGGTGTCTAAATTCTCTGGATTTTTTTTATTCTTAGAGGAAAAAATCCCCAATATACTACACTATTTAGTCACTGTATCAGAAACAGCTGTTATATACAGGGAGGTCATATTGTAGCTGTGAAAAATAATAATGTGATAATCAGGATAAAATGTGAAATCTTTCTCAGCTGCCTTCTTTTGTCTTTTTCACATGAGAGATTATTATTAATGACAGCACTTTTTCTTGGTAATTAAAGTGGACTGGACTTGCAGTGTAACTTCAGAACAACAAAACATCAAGAGTCTCCCTGACCGAGTAAACATTTCAATTTCACTGTTTGCTTTTTCAATTTAAAATTCATCTCAAAGAGCCGAATCAAAGAGTCGATTCATTCCCTGAACGACACATCACTCGGAGTGAATCAGTTCTCCTGAAGTGAAAGTGTTTCTCTTTCAGCTGAGGCGCCGTTATGTTGCTGTTGGGAGAAAATAATAATAAAAACTGCAACTCCAGGCAGAACCGGTGAGATTAATGAAGCCCAGCATGGAGTGCTGAGTAAAAGTAAGTGCTGTGTTGGAGAGAAATGTGGTTGTATTTGACTGAGCTCGTGTAAAAACAGCAGTAAAACTGCGGAACTGAAATCATCTTCCCTGTAAAGCTGCTGTTTATCGGCTGTGTGTTCTATATTCGAGTTTCTCTCTTCAGTTTCTCATCTATTAAACACTCAGAGAGTTTGGGGTAATATACGCGGACACAGGGAGAACATGCAAACTCTGCACAGAAAGGCCCTCGCCGGCCACAGGGCTTGAACCCAGAACCTTCTTGCTGTGAGGAGACAGTGCTAACCACTACACCACCGTGCCGCCTAATCAGCAGATAAAAAAATTAATTAAATTCACCTCATGGTTCACCAAAGCTACTGATTCAATATCAAGTAAGTGGTGTTACTTGATATCAAATCAGTATTCAATATCAAGTAACACCACTTACTTGATATCGAATCAGTAGCTTTGGCGAACCATAAAGAAAATTGTTTGAAGAAAATTGTTTATTTTCTTAAAACAATTTTCTTGTTTTAAATACATTTACCTTTTGATTATCACGGCTTTTGTTTGGTCCTTCTGAAAAGTCAAATAAAAGTTTGGTAAGGCTTTTTTTAGCTTTTTGGCAGATATTTAGAGTCCTTACACGACACGTGTGAAACAAAATGTTCTCATTAGTATTAAATAATGCTTCTAAAACAATTCACTAGACTAAAGAAATTGCTTTCAGAGATGTTTATGATTATTACACTAGGAAAGTGCGCTCCACTGAGCTCAAGTGCTGGGCCATTTCCAGGAAATAAGAGTTTGGGTCATGGTGAAAGCATGTGTGTCAGCCTCAGTTTGGAGGTTTCAGTTTCGAAAACTGTAAGAGGTAAGAGTAGAATAATATAAAGTACAGACATTTGGTCTATTTTACTTCTGTGATTTTTAAATTGTTCATTTTTGGATTACGCTTCATTTTTGTGGCTACTGCCTCATAGAGTAAATATATATGCTATATTTACTGTACGGACATGGGATCAGAAAACAATTTTATTTATAAGCAGTAGCCACATAGACCCATAAGGTACCTTTTTTTTGCAATATCTTCCTTCATATTCATCATAAGTGCCACCGGGTGAGGTTTGTTTTGCCTGAAAACACTTGTTTTTAAATATATTTGGTGTGGAAGACCTTAAACATAGAATCAACTTGGCTGCAGGACATTGAACTTTGAAAAACACTGCACAATGATGCACAAAGCTGTCTCTGCTTCATATAATGTATAAGGGTGTTATCAAATTGGCACTCGAGCAAATATTAATGCATAAGGGTGACATAACAGGATATTGATTCGTAATTTTTTAAAAACTTTTTAATGTCAGTAGAAAATACTTGGCTTTAGAAATATGCTACAGCACACATGTACATGAAAATACTATCTGGGAAAATATGTAGTTAACCATGCACAATTTCTATTGTAATTGTGAAAACGATCATGACTTCCAGGACATGAACATTTATACTTGACTTGTAGTTCTGCTATAATTACTATATGTAGTTGTAGCCTATTTATGCTTTGAAAAGACATTGTTCTGAAAATATTTTAGGCTACATTAGAAACTGCAATTTACAAGTCTGGTCTGTTGGTTCTGTACATATGAACAAGAATGCCACACCCTTTCAAAGGGTCATCAGCCAGGTGGTGAAATAATGACAGAATACAATAAGACTAAAACCACGAGGAAATTAAAGCCAGGACCATTACTGAAGGCACAAGGCGAAAGCAGCACGAGAGTGATTTTCAAATTTTCAAAAAAAACAAACAAAAAAACCCATTTATTTGTGTTATTATATGTAGGCTTAGTTATAACCTATTCATGCTCATTATTCATTCTTTAAAAGACATTGTTCAAACTATATTTTAGATGAAATCCAGCAATTTACAATCCGAGTGTGTTGGTTCTGTGTGTTTGAGGAAGAGCACCGCACCAGTAGGTGGCGCTAAAGCTTCCTGGTCCAATAAGGTTTCCAAGCAAGAACAGAATACAGTTTCCTGGAGCGCCAGTCTTGAGTTTCCCAGAATGGACCAGCACAAAATGATGCATTAACTCATATTTTACGCTTTAAATCGTAGTTTCCGCGTTAAAACGTCATTTAAATTGCATATTAACGCGTAATTACGCGTTAAAACGCAATTACGCGTTAACGAGTACAAGTTAGCACAACACCGTCATTAGTTTTGGTCCCAATGGCCTTCCATATATAGCGGCGCTTGTTCGGAGACGCCTTGTTCCTCATCGGGGTTTTATGGAAACTCGTCTCGAGACCGTGATTCATTTGTCACGCGCTCTAAGACTCGACACATGATTCGAAGACTCGGATTCATCTGACAATCACTACCATCAAACTGTGTGCAGCGTTTACTGAAATAAATGGCCTGTATTTAGAAGAGCTCTAATAAACAACACGTGGGTGTGCTTTGCTTTTCTTGCTTTCAGGTGTGTGTCAGCGTCAGGTGTCTAAATTCTCTGGATTTTTTTATTCTTAGAGGGGAAAAAAAAACCAATATACTACACTATTTAGTCACTGTATCAGAAACAGCTGTTATATACAGGGAGGTCATATTGTAGCTGTGTAAAATAATAATGTGATAATCAGGATAAAATGTGAAATCTTTCTCAGCTGCCTTCTTTTGTCTTTTTCACATGAGAGATTATTATTAATGGCAGCACTTTTTCTTGGTAATTAAAGTGGACTGGACTTGCAGTGTAACTTCAGAACAACAAAACATCAAGAGTCTCCCTGACCGAGGAAACATTTCAATTTCACTGTTTGCTTTTTCAATTTAAAATTCATCTCAAAGAGCCGAATCAAAGAGTCGATTCATTCCCTGAACGACACGTCACTCGGAGTGAATCAGTTCTCCTGAAGTCAAAGTGTTTCTCTTTCAGCTGAGACGCCGTTATGTTGCTGTTGGGAGAAAATAATAATAGAAACTCCAACTCCAGGCAGAACCGGTGAGATTAATGAAGCCCAGCATGGAGTGCTGAGTAAAAGTGAGTGATGTGTTGGAGAGAAATGTGGTTGTATTTGACTGAGCTCGTGTAAAAACAGCAGTAAAACTGCGGAACTGAAATCATCTTCCCTGTAAAGCTGCTGTTTATCGGCTGTGTGTTCTATATTCGAGTTTCTCTCTTCAGTTTCTCATCTATTAAACACTCAGAGAGTTTGGGGTAATATATATATATATATATATATATATATATATATATATATATATATATATATATATATAAAGTAAAAGTATTTGAGACTCAGTTAGTCATCATGAGGATCAGCGATATTTAGAAGTTGTTTAATGGCTGAATGCAGGTGTAATGTCTTGGTATCAGTGTTTTTCTCATAAAGAGTGTCTTTAGGCTGCTTTCTTCTTCTCCTTCTCCCCGTTAGGGGTCGCTACAGTGGATCTGTTCCACATATTTGATTTGGTGTCGGTTTTACACCAGATGCCCTTCCTGACCCAACCGTCCCCAGTCTATCCGGGCTTGGGACCAGCATTAAGTCTGTATAAGTATATTAGGCTGCTTTCTTGCCTTTGCAACAAAGATTCTCTGTGTTCTTGGCCATGCTGATGGGAAACAAAATGAGGAAACGTAACCCAAGGAGCTGCTGACTCTGGGTTATGATTGGTTTGTTCCTGTGTCTTTCAGGGAGACCGTGAGCTGGACGAGTGAATAGAGTAAAGTCTGGCTCAGAAAACAAGATGCCATGTTTCAGCATTTTCAGCACAACTGACAATATATTTAGTATCACGGTCCATGTGATCCCTCAGTAAAAACACATCATGGATCGTTCACGGTGTAAAACAGTCATATCACACAGCCCTACTTTAGGCTCACAGAAATCATCTCTGTTTAGCGTAACTGATCAGAATTTATTCAAACTAAAACCCATTTAATGCTAGTAAAGAGAAAGTAGGATTAGAGTTAAAGTAGCCCTTCTATTAACTACAGGTGATTTTAGTCTCCTCCTGGTTCAGCATTTTTAGTGAAGGCATCACAGTTGACCTGCTTGGACTGCAAACTGTTTCTTCTCCTTTCCAGCAGAGGTCTCAATCCCCTGATTACTGAACTGCTCACATCACCACCTGTCTAGAGGGATACACACGTCTTCTGCATAACCATTAAAACTACTCTTACTGTCAATCCTCCTGCTTATTAAGTTTGGAGTCTTTCACATGTGCAGTTCATTAGATGTGAGATTTTTTTCTCTAATTTTAACAAAATGTTTGGTTTTGTTTTTTTCCTGATTTTTAGGAGTGTAATTCATTCAGTCCAAGAGATAAGTGTCTTCAGGAATCAGCAGTGAGTCCATGAGCTAATATTAAAAAATGGAGAGCCGTGATCTGGACACAGATAATGCGACCCCACCCTCAGAAAAGCAGTAAGCTCATCTCATCTCATTATCTCTAGCCGCTTTATCCTGTTCTACAGGGTCGCAGGCAAGCTGGAGCCTATCCCAGCTGACTACGGGCGAAAGGCGGGGTACACCCTGGACAAGTCGCCAGGTCATCACAGGGCTGATGCATAGATACAGACAACCATTCACACTCATGGTCAATTTAGAGTCACCAGTTAACCTAACCTGCATGTCTTTGAACTGTGGGGGAAACCGGAGCACCCGGAGGAAACCCACGCAGACAACATGCAAACTCCGCACAGAAAGGCCCTCGCCGGCCACGGGGCTCAAACCCGGACCTTCGTGCTGTGAGGCGACAGCGCTAATCACTACACCACCGTGCCGCCCTAGCAGTAAACTGTCATATTCTAATATTTTAGTCATTAACTGTGCATATGTGAAATATGGAGTGAGTATATCTGAAAAGATAAACAACAAAATTTACACTGAGAATGAAAAGTTAAGTCGCCACTTGAAAAAATGTCAGATTCTGTTTATTGTTAGTAAAATTATCATCTCATCTCATTATCTCTAGCCGCTTTATCCTTCTACAGGGTCGCAGGCAAGCTGGAGCCTATCCCAGCTGACTACGGGCGAAAGGTGGGGTACACCCTGGACAAGTCGCCAGGTCATCACAGGGCTGACACATAGACACAGACAACCATTCACACTCACATTCACACCTACGGTCAATTTAGAGTTACCAGTTAACCTAACCTGCATGTCTTTGGACTGTGGGGGAAACCGGAGCACCCGGAGGAAACCCACGCGGACACGGGGAGAACATGCAAACTCCGCACAGAAAGGCCCTCGCCGGCCACGGGGATCGAACCCGGACCTTCTTGCTGTGAGGCGACAGCGCTAACCACTACACCACCGTGCCGCCTAGTAAAATTATGTTTTTATAAAATTAAAAATGCAGTCATATGAGACAATACACTAAAGCCACAGTATGAATCATATCTCAATACAGGCTTCACAGGACCAGACTGATGAGATGGTGTTGACACAAAACATTACATTTTAAAGTGTAAAACATTTATTTTGATTTGTAAAGGCAGCAAATCAAACCACTGCAATATCAATACAGTCGGGGTGTTAAAGTCAGATCCTGTGTCAAATCCAGGCGTTTATTTTAACCTGCATTTCAGACTGTGGTCAATCCAGCCGTGATAGAAACTGGAGTGCGCGTATGTATATACAGCGGTTTACTGTAACTACCTTCAGATGGCTCCACTACAGATCTGCTGTGAATTCTGGATAGTGTGAAAATGTTAAGCAGTCGTGTTCTACAGGCTGTTTCAGTTTTATTGTTTCCAAGTTCACGCGGGCCGAATGAAATGAGGCTGTGGGCCTGGAGTTTGACCCATGTGCCACAACACTTCCTTCTGATTAGCTTCACTTTCTGGACTGTTCAGTCAGCGTGCTTTGAGGCAGTTAGGTTTCCACTCTATAACTCTGTGCTCTGTGGGCTACGACCTCTGGTGCTGCCACCTAGTGTGTAAGAAGAGGTAGAGCTCATAAAGAATATTCAACAGAAATATCACAATACATGATATTCATTCATTCATTCATTATCTCTAGCCGCTTTATCCTTCTACAGGGTCGCAGGCAAGCTGGAGCCTATCCCAGCTGACTACGGGCGAAAGGCGGGGTACACCCTGGACAAGTCGCCAGGTCATCACAGGGCTGACACATAGACACAGACAACCATTCACACTCACATTCACACCTACGGTCAATTTAGAGTCACCAGTTAACCTAACCTGCATGTCTTTGGACTGTGGGGGAAACCGGAGCACCCGGAGGAAACCCACGCGGACACGGGGAGAACATGCAAACTCCACACAGAAAGGCCCTCGCCGGCCCCGGGGCTCGAACCCAGGACCTTCTTGCTGTGAGGCGACAGCGCTAACCACTACACCACCGTGCCGCCCAATACATGATATGAGCAGCAAATTAATCTTTTCCAGTGTTTTGTCTTGTGATATTCGAGACAATGAAATTCTGTCTCATGTCTCTTCTATTATGTTGTACAGTGAACTCCAGAGAAAGAGCTCAGACTCGCCAGAACCCAGCTGTGTCTCCATGAGGAGTGATTGGTCTATGATTCGTCCTTTGGACTTTAACAGTGGAAACCCCTCATCTGTACACAGGTAACATCCCAGAATTCTCATAGTTAAAGTCACTGTAGAGAGAAAGACTGTGTTACACATTCCTTTATCCAGTCCAGCTCATCATCAGCATTTTGATATTTATCAGTTTGTGATACTTTAATTAGGTCCTAATGCTGCTACAATACTTTCACTAAACATTTTAGAGTAATTCATATCAATAATGGCACAGTTCAGTGTTTCACAGTGTCACATACAGGATAAGGCAGAAAGTGCATCTGGATGGGACACTAAGTCAGAGTAATTGCAAACAAGATAATTAAAATAACCAGTAATAATTAATAATAACCAGTGTAAATGGTGAATATAAAGGACTGTCTGTAATGTTGTACAGTAAACTCCAGATGAAGAGATCAGACTCACCAGAACCCAGCTGTGTCTCCATGAAGAGTGATCGGTCTATGATTCATCCTTTGGAATTTAACAGCGGAAACCCCTCATCTGTACACAAGTAACATCCCATAATTCTCAAAGTTAAAGTCACAGTTAAAGGCTGTGCTACACTGTCATTAGCAGATATTTTTGATGGAATATATATTAGATTGTCTCTCATTCTACTGTACAGTTTTTATGATATAATAGTTTCTTAGTCTTTAGTAATTCAGCAAAACTTTCAGGAAATGCTTTTGAGGAGTGTAAACATTTATGAAGGTCAAAATGTTTACAGGTAATGTTTTAAATGCTCAAGCAAGAAATGCTCATATAAGCAAAAAAACAACATGGAATTATTACGATGACTAATAATAATAATAATAATAATAATAATAATAATAATAATAATAATAATAAATTGTGGTTAAAATCCCGGCCCCATTGAGATCACTGTTACTTGGCCGTGTCTCCATGAAAAGCGATGTGTCTGAGTGTTTCTGTAAAATATAATAGAAAATGGAGACCCTTTATATGAACACAATGACTATTTACCATAAATCACATCACTGATATTACAGTATTTATTAATAAAAATGAAAATCAGCATTTTCCTCAACCTGAACTCCCACCTCCCAAAAACATGTCAGTAGGTCGACTGATCACTAAATTGCCCCTAAAATGATGGACTGGTGGATCATCCAGGGTGGAGTATATTTCTGGTTCGAGTTACAGATTTTATACCTGTGAACATTTCTGGCCGACTTTCTGAAAAATACACATCTGCTTTTGTATCCATTTAAAACACATTATCTGTTCATTCTGCATGATGGAGTGATATTCTGTTCCATCCCTAATGACCAAATAGGAAGGAAAAACGAGAAACTCAAATTAAAACTGGGACAGATTTTTTTTTCTCAAGTTCCACAATATTTTTCTCATGTTGTATTATTGTAGTAAAATTAGGGCTAAAGTTTAGATTGTAGGATTAAAATGATGAAAGTTATTGTCTTTAACAGCAACAAATTTTGTTCCCAGTGTTTTACAGAACGCAGGAGACAGAATAGAAAAGATCTTCCTCACAGATACAGGGTAAGATCAAACCCAACACCATGACTGTGATACTGACGCTCTGGTATTATAAACCTCTCTGCTGTTATTTCACAGAGACTGATTAGATTATAGAAAACATACAGGAGAATAAAACAAATGCACATTGAGAACATCATAAAGAACTATCTGTGGAAACCAGTCAGAAAAACTGTGATCTTAAACTCTAATAATTGGAGCCCATGTCTCACCATGTCTTCCTACTTCACCCTGTCACACAGACACGCCCCAGAATCTGCTGCTGGAAATGAAGTCCAGAAAAAGTTCAAATTAAATCTGATGAAGAAGTTTCAGTGTTTAAATGGAGTGATAATAAAGCAGGAAAACCGAGTGCTCCTGAATGAGATCTACACAGAGCTCTACATCACAGAGGGAGACAGTGGAGACGTCAATAAAGAACATGAGGTGAGACGGATCAAGGCAGCATCCAGGAGAAAAACAACAGAGGAAACACCAATCAAATGCAATGACATCTTTAAGCCCTTATCTGAAGAAGACAAACCCATCAGAACTGTAGTGACAAAGGGAGTGGCTGGTATCGGAAAAACAGTCTCTGTGCAGAAGTTCATTGTGGACTGGGCTGAAGGGAAAGCGAATCAGGATGTCCACCTCATATTTCCACTTCCTTTCAGAGAGCTGAATCTGATGGAGGACCAAAAACTGAGTCTGATGGAGCTCCTTCATGTCTGTTTCAAGGAACACAAAGAAACAGAAATGTCCAGGTTGGAAAAGGTTCTGTTCATTTTTGATGGATTGGACGAGTGTCGTTTCCCTCTGGATTTCCGGAACACAGTGAGAGTGTGTGATGTAACTGAATCAGTATCAGTGCATGTGCTGCTGATAAACCTGATCAAAGGGAATCTGCTTCCCTCTGCTCTCATCTGGATCACCTCCCGACCAGCAGCAGCTGATCAAATCCCCTCTGAGTATGTCCATCGAGTCACAGAGGTACGAGGGTTCAATGACCCACAGAAGGAGGAGTACTTCAGGAAGAGGGTCAGTGATCAGAGCCTGGCTGAGAACATCATCTCACACCTGAAGTCATTAAGAAGCCTCTACATCATGTGTCACATCCCAGTCTTCTGCTGGATTTCTGCCGCTGTTCTAGAGAGAATGTTGGATGAAGCAGAGAGTGGAGAGATCCCCAAGACTCTGACTCAAATGTACACACACTTCCTCATCATTCAGACAAACATCATCAGAGGAAAGTACTCAAAGAAGCAGGAGAGTGATGAAGAAATGCTTCTCAAACTGGGAAAACTGGCTTTTCAGCAGCTGAAGAAAGGCAACCTGATGTTCTATGAGGAAGATCTGCAAGAGTGTTGCATTGATGTGAGAGAAGCAGCAGTGTACTCAGGTGTGTGTACACAGATCTTCAGAGAGGAGGTTGGGCTTCATCAGAGTAAAGTGTACTGCTTTGTTCATCTGAGCGTTCAGGAGCATCTCGCAGCTCTATATGTGCATCTGACCTTCATGAAGGAAAAGAGAAATGTTCTTGATCAGGATGAGTTCAGTTATTTGTATTTTCGGTCCTTTCAGACAGTTTCAGATGTACACAGGGGTGCTGTAGATCAGACCTTAAAAAGTCAGACAGGACATCTGGATCTGTTCCTCCGCTTTCTTCTGGGTCTCTCACTGGAGTCCAATCAGGAACTCTTACGTGCCTTAGTAACACAGACAGGAAGTAGCTTCAAGACAGGAAAGAAGAAAACAGTTCAGTACATTAAGGAGAGGATCAGTGAAAATCTTCCTGCAGAAAAATCCATCAATCTGTTCCACTGTCTGAATGAACTGGGTGACGATTCTCTAGTGGAGGAAATCCAACGCTACCTGAAATCTGGAAAACAAAGTGAACTCTCTCCTTCACAGTGGTCTGCTCTGGTGTTTGTGTTACTGACTTCAGCACAGGAGCTGGAGGAGTTTGACCTGAGTAAATATACCAGTACAGAGAAGATACCAGATTGGGTTCTTGTGAAGGTGATGCCTGTGATTGCAGCATCCAGAAAAGCAATGTAAGTAAAGCTGAATATTACTGTTCCACTGTTAGAAAGAGAGAAACTGAAAGCATTTGGACAAATATGCACTTTGGGACAAAATCCACAACTCCATTACTCGAGTGAAAGTAAAGATTCTCCTGGTCAAATGTTATTCCAATACAAGTGAAAGTTGTTCAGTCTAATTTTTACTTGTTACAGTGCTGGAGGATTTGCTTTTAAAAACACTTCAGCCTTAAAAATACTTTTTCATGATTGTTTTTGTTTCCTTTTTAATATCAAGGTGTTGTTGGATTGTTGCCACGATGCATTTACAGAATCTAATGACTCGGAAACAACCTGCTGAATGCAGTGACTCACTTGTAGAACCTGTAGAATAAAAAGTGTGTAGAATATGATACAAAGCCTGTAGAAATGCTGATAGAAACACAATTGAATTGACAAAAGGACAGGGTTTTCGTTGCTGTTGTTTGGTTGTTTTTTTTGAACACCCCAGCCTGTCAAATACACACAGAGTGCACACGTATACAGAGAGAGAGATTGATTTGTGGGTAATTCTAAGGATCTGTGATGCCTGCTGGAAGAGAAGATCAGGGAGGATTGGGAATCGAGCAGCAGTCATTTGTTTTCACCCGATTCCAAAACCTGTAGCGTCATAGCAACCATCGAAAGACACGGACAAAAAGCCCAGAAACTCCTCCTTACCCGGGCAACAACAATACAAGATTTATTTTGTAGTGTCCTGATCCCCAGATCTTTAACCCAGACACATATAAAAAGTTGTTCTCCTCCATGCTCTTCCATGTTTTAATCTGTGTCTCCGTGTAGAACGATGTCTGCAGCACCAGGTAGTTTGAGATGTCGGGGAACTCAACGGATGGATAATTTTCCACCTCATAATGAATGAATAACTTTATTTTAAACACAATAAGTTGATTAGCAGAGCTGGTGGGGTCGTGCATGTACAGATACAAATAATTACAAATACAAAAGACTAAAATAGACACAATCTTTTGATTATCTTCACATTAAGTTAATTAATAGTATGCATAACTATTGTCTTTGTATTTAGTTACGGCTACAATATGATCAAAATTTATTCTACTAATGTCAAATTTAGGTGGTAAATTTTTCTTTCATATGAAAAATCCTTCGGAGTGGTTTCTGTATCCACTTCTTTTGAGTGGACTTCTTGGTTTTAATAACCTGCTTGTTTGCTGAACACAAACATGGCAATAAGTTCTTGTGCGAATGGATCAGATTTCCCTTTTAATCCCTTCTGACTGAGAATGACTTGCATCCATACAGCTTTAAATACAATACCTACAATCTAAAAATTTGTTTTTATTGCATTTATTTAAATTCCCATCTGTAACAGGGAGTGATGTTGCATCCCATGAATACAGTTTACAGGAGATTATTAGATTCTAATAGAATAGATGAGCCAAAATAATTGGGGATCTTTTTTAATGGGCCCCGACCTGGTACAAGTATGAATAGGTGGGCCTTAAAGCAGAAGAGGTTGAGAACCCCTGCTCTACAGGGCCTGGATCTTGATGCGTTTAATGCTGAGAGGGCAGGCCACCTATGGTGGATGGAGGGACGGCATGAATGGCACCCGCAATTTGCAGAGGCTGCACAGGAAGCTGATGTAGATGAGGACAGGTTGTTTAATTTCCTCCTAAATGCAATGGCAGTACAGAGTCCTTTTTTATCATGTTTTTAATTTTATAATTCATCTTTGCAATATTGCTAGTCATTGTGAGGCAAAACAAAGTGTTTTGTGTCCTAAACTCTCAAAAAGAAGACGTATTATGTACTCGTACCGTACGTAAGTCTTACATATATGATATTGATTTATGTTTCATGTTTTCAGGAGTTGTCATCTTCCATTGCAGAAGTAAATGTTGTATTTAAAAAAAAGGTGGGGTTTTTTTAAATGTGCTTTTGTTTAAACAACTCAGTTATACCCCTAGAAAACATATCAGTGTTGCCTTGAACCATGGACTTGAAAACTTGTCGAAATACTGCAAAATGTGAGGGCAAAAGGAGCCATTTAAGCCATTTGCTCTGCAAAGAAAAAGGTGACCAAAGTTAATGTTGAGGCCTGTTATGACCTGATAAAAGGTTTTATTCAAATGGTGAAAACAGACTTTCACAGAGAACTCATTGGAAACACCATTCTTATTTACTTTTATTACATCATAACATCAATTTATTACATGATGATGATTATTCTTTAGTTTTAATATCCTAATATTGTTTATAAATTTAAATTTTTTTCCATTGACCTTCACAGCTTTTCTTCTTTTCCCTGCTGTAGCTCTGTGATTTATTGATTTCAGGTCAGACAGGGAGAGACAACACACAGAGTGTAAGGGGAAGAACATGTCCAGTCTGTAAATCACTGGCACCAGGAACAAATAAGGAGCACCTGGCATCTCACACACACACACACACACACACACACACACACACACACACACACACACACACACACACACACACACACAGTTAGCTAACGAGCACATCATGAGTATCTCCATAAAACTCCTTCAGCACTGGGCTGTGATCATTTCAGTCGCTCACTAATTAGAGAACAAATCAAATGTCTGATCTGTTCAGATAAATATGACTCTGCCTCGAACTCTGCCTGCTTCATCTAAACCTGACTTTTGAAACTCTTTTCCTTTCTCCTCTTATAAATATTTTAGATCAGACTCTCATTTCCCGATTTGGTGATCAGATTTGATGTTGCGTGTTTATCCCATGTGTCAGTGATGACGTGTGCAGCAGAAAACTCAAATCCGAACAGCTCGAACTGTGAATTACTGTTACAGCATTTCAGTGTATTGTTGACTCGGAGTTTGTACTTTGGTCATTTATGAAAATGAAATGGTGCAGTGAAAGATTTGAGGACCTGTTTGATCATTTGTGTGAGTTTATTTTGTATTTTATTTTCTTCAGAATCACTTGTGATACAATTAAATGGAGAAGCGCTGAAGCTCTGATCTCAGTGCTCAACTCAGAAGCCTCCAGTCTGAGAGAACTGCATCTGACTGTGAAGACACTGGATCTGACTGGGAATAAACTGGAAGATTCAGGAGTGAAGCGTCTCTGTGCTCTACTGGAGAATCCTCACTGTAAAGTGGAGACACTGAAGTAAGATCATCTCTCTGAGAGTCACAATAACTCACTAAAGCAGCAGTTAATAGTTGTATACAGTGTTGTTTATCAATTAAAATTTTCTGTAAAAATAAAACATGCAGAACAAATATATTTGTCATGAAGTGATCATTTCTCCTCAGAATCACTTTTACTTGAAAGAAATAATTAAAATCACTTTAAAATTAAATATGTGATCATTAAAAATCCAGTCAAGCAGAGATAAATTCTGCAAAACCTGACTCTTCACTTAAACCTTTAAATTACTGACTTTTTGCTGAATCATTTGCACCTCGAGTAAACTTAATGTCAGTAACGGTGGTAATGTTTGAGTCATTATTAATAATCGCTTGTGATTGGTGAAGAGAATAGAGACAGTCCAACATGAGAGACATCATCTTCACAACCACTATTACACCAAGATGGAAATCTGTTGATGAAGTGTGTGTCATTGTGTCTCTGCAGGTTGTGTGGTTGTGGTGTCTCAGATGAAGGCTGTGCTGCTCTGAGTTCAGCTCTGAGATCAAACCCCTCACACCTGAGAGAACTGGATCTGACTAATAATAATCTGGGAGACTCGGGAGTGAAACGTCTCTGTGCTGTACTGGAGAATCCTCACTGTAAACTGGAGTCACTGGGGTAAGATCATCTCTCTGAGAGTCACAATAACTCACTAAAGCAGCAGTTAATAGTTGTATACAGTGTTATTTATCAATTAACATTTTCTGTAAAAGTAAAACATGCGGGTGGCACGGTGGTGTAGTGGTTACCACTGTTGCCTCACAGCAAAAAGATTCTGGGTTTGAGCCCAGTGGCTGGCGAGGGCCTTTCTGTGTGGAGTTTGCATGTTCTCCCTGTGTCTGTGTGGGTTTCCTCCAGGTGCTCCGGTTTCCCCCACAGTCCAAAGACATGCAGGTTCGGCTAACTAGTGACTCTAAATTGACCATAGATGTGAGCGTGAGTGTAAATGGTTGTTTGTCTCTGTGTGTCAGCCCTGCGATGATCTGGCGTCTTATCCAGAGTGAACCCCATCTCTCACCCATTGTCAGCTGGGATAGGCTTCAGCTTGCGTATGACCCTGTACAGGATAAGCGGCTACAGATGACTGTTGCCGCTTATTCTGTACAGGGTCACACACAGGGTCACTGACTCTTCACTTAAAACTTTAAATCATTTACTTTTTGCTGAATCATTTGTACCTCGAGTAAACTTAATGTCAGTAACAGTGGTAATGTTTGATGGATGGATGTAAAACATGCAGAACAAATATATTAGTCATGAAGTGATCATTTCTCCTCAGAATCACTTTTACTTTAAAGAAATAATTAAAATGTCTCATCTCATCTCATCTCATCTCATTATCTCTAGCCGCTTTATCCTTCTACAGGGTCGCAGGCAAGCTGGAGCCTATCCCAGCTGACTATGGGCGAAAGGCGGGGTACACCCTGGACAAGTCGCCAGGTCTAATTAAAATGTCTTTACAATTAAATATGTGATCATTAAAAATCCAGTCAAGCAGAGATAAATTCTCCAAAACCTGACTCTTCACTTAAACCTTTAAATTATTGACTTTTTGCTGAATCATTTGCACCTCGAGTAAACTTAATGTCAGTAACAGTGGTAATGTTTGAGTCATTATTAATAATAGCTTGTGATTGGTGAAGAGAATAGAGACAGTTCAACATGAGCGACATCATCTTCACAACCACTATTACACCAAGATGAAAATCTGTTGATGAAGTGTGTGTCATTGTGTCTCTGCAGGTTGTGGGGTTGTGGTGTCTCAGATGAAGGCTGTGCTGCTCTGAGTTCAGCTCTGAGATCAAACCCCTCACACCTGAGAGAACTGGATCTGAATAATAATAATCTGGGAGACTCGGGAGTGACGCGTCTCTGTGCTGTACTGGAGAATCCTCACTGTAAACTGGAGACACTGGGGTAAGATCAATAAAACATTTGCAGATTTTTATCTCAGATTTGGTTATTTCCTTAGACAAAGCTTTAGTTGTCGGAGATTTTAATATTCACTTTGATAACCCAGAAGACCCTTTAAAAACAGCGTTTGTGTCCATCTTAGATTCAGTCGGGATTAAGCAGAATGTCATAGGACCGACCCATAATGGTGGTCACACCCTTGATCTAATACTAACATTCAGATTAAATGTAGACAATATAGTCATACTTCCACAGTCTGACGTTATCTCAGATCATTGTCTCATCTCATTCAAAATATGTCTGAGTAATAATATATGCACCTCACCACGCTACTGTATTAAACGTACTTTCACGTCAACTACTGCACAGAGCTTTATAAATGATCTCCCAGAGCTGTCAACTTTGATTGGGTCACTGTCAGCCCCTGCAGAACTTGATCAGGCAACTGAATGCTTAGAGTCAACATTCCGCCATACTTTAGATAATGTAGCTCCTCTAAAAAGGAAAATGGTCAGAGACAAAAAATTAGCACCCTGGTATAATGATGACACTCGCACATTAAAACAGACCACTCGAAAATTGGAACGTAAATGGCGTCAAACAAAATTGGTAGTGTTCAAATTGGCGTGGAAGGAGAGCTTCCTGAAGTATAAAAAAGCTCTTAGTGCTGCGAGATCAACATATCTCTCCTCCCTAATAGAAGATAACAAAAATAATCCTAGATTCCTATTTAATACTGTAGCAAAATTAACCAGGAATAAGTCCACTATAGACACATGCACACCTGCAGTATGTAGTAGCAACGACTTCATGAATTTTTTTAATGACAAAATTGAGAATATCCGACAAAAAATTCAAACTACTAATTTAAGGTTAGACAATGAAAGTGACCTTGTAGTTAACAATATAACTGTATCAGATCATCAGTTAGAATGTTTTACTCCCCTAAAAGAAACTGAATTACTCTCATTAATCTCTACATCAAAAGCCTCAACTTGCGTACTAGATCCCTTACCGACACATCTATTCAAACAGATAATGCCTGGAGTAATTGAACCACTTCTAAAAATAATAAATTCTTCTCTTATGATTGGCTATGTACCCAAATCCTTTAAACTAGCAGTTATCAAACCCCTGATTAAAAAACCTGACCTTGATCCCTGTCAGCTGTCCAATTATCGGCCAATATCAAACCTCCCCTTTATCTCCAAGATCCTTAAAAAAGCTGTGGCACAGCAGTTATGCTCATATTTACATAGGAATAACATCCATGAAATGTATCAGTCAGAATTTAGACCTCATCATAGCACAGAGACAGCACTGGTTAAAGTAGTAAACGACCTACTGTTGGCGTCTGATCAGGGCTGTGTCTCGCTACTTGTGTTGCTTGACCTTAGTGCAGCATTTGATACCATTGATCATACCATTCTTCTGGATAGACTAGAAAATGTTGTGGGAGTTAAGGGAATGGCCCTCTCCTGGCTCAGGTCTTATCTAACTGATCGTTATCAGTATGTCGATATAAATGGTGATATTTCTAGACGTACCGAGGTAAAGTTTGGTGTTCCACAAGGTTCTGTCTTGGGTCCACTGCTTTTTTCTCTATATATGTTACCTCTGGGCGATATTATTCGTAAACATTGTATTAGTTTCCACTGTTATGCTGATGACACACAGTTGTATGTCTCTGCAAAACCTGATGAGAGACACCAGCTTAATAAAATTGAGGAATGTGTTAAGGACATTAGACACTGGATGCTTATAAATTTCCTTCTGCTTAACTCTGACAAGACTGAAGTACTTGTGCTAGGACCACATACAGCTAGAAGTAAGTTTTCTGATTACACAGTAACTCTGGATGGCCTTTCTGTTTCTTCACGTGCAGCAGTAAAAGACCTCGGAGTGATTATTGACCCCAGTCTTTCATTCGAAACTCACATTGATAACATCACCCGGATAGCTTTCTTTCATCTCAGAAATATTGCAAAGATAAGAAATTTAATGTCATTGCATGATGCAGAAAAACTAGTCCATGCTTTCGTTACCTCCAGGTTGGATTATTGTAATGCCTTACTGTCTGGATGTTCCAATAAGTGCATAAACAAGCTCCAGTTAGTTCAAAATGCCGCAGCAAGAGTCCTTACTAGAACTAGAAAATATGACCACATCACCCCTGTCTTATCCACACTGCATTGGCTCCCAATCAAATTTCGTATTGATTATAAAATACTACTACTGACCTTTAAAGCACTAAATGGTCTCGCACCACAGTACCTGAGTGAACTTCTGCTCCTCTATGACCCGCCACGCCTACTTAGATCAAAAGGTGCAGGCTATCTGCTGGTACCTCGTATAGTGAAGGCTACATCAGGGGGCAGAGCCTTTTCTTACAAAGCCCCACTGTTATGGAACAGCCTTCCAAGTAATGTTCGGGAATCAGACACAGTCTCAGCATTTAAGTCTAGGCTGAAAACATATCTGTTTAGTCAAGCCTTTTGTTAATGGTGTTTATGAGGTAAAGGTGTAGATCTGGAGGGTCCTCAGACATAGAGTGTTTTGGTAAACTGGGATGTATGGATGCTGTCAGTCCCCACTCGCTTGCTCACTCGAGTTTGTTGACGGTGCAGTGGCTGGCTGCTTTATGTCCTGGGGCTCCCTCATGCCTGTGTTACCTTCTGGCTCTCTCCTTTTAGTTATGCTGTCATAGTTAGTTGCCGGAGTCCCTGCTTGTACTCGGTGCAATATGTATACTGTTCCTACTTATTCAGGTGACATTAGGCATACCTAACCACCTGTGTTTTCTTTCTCTCCCCCCCCACCCCAAATCTGTCCCTCTGAGTTACATGGAGTCAACAGGAAATCTTTTGGTGGAGACGGTGGGGACCTCGACTGGCTATCGTAGCCTGCAGGGAATCGGCCGTCAGACATTCTGTCGCATGTCCCAGACCCGGTGAAATGTAACTGAATTGTCTTGGCCAGCCCTAAGGGTCCCATCTGCATCTCATCATTGCTGAGGAGTGTGCTCCCATCACCCAATCAAGCATCCAGCCAGAGCAGGTCATGATATATTTTTTACCATATTAACATGCCATTGTGCGTCATGCCTGATGTAAAGACTCTCGTCTCTGCGAGCCTACCACACAGATTTAATACTTGTCATTTTTAGGGCATACCTAACAACGTGTTTTCTTTCTCCCCCCCCCCCCCCCCCCATCTGTCCCTCTGAGTTACATGTTGATCCTGGGATTGAGATGCTGGCCTCTTCTGCCCCTCGGACCTGCTTGATCCATCCTGGTGCCCTGTGTCTGGTCGGAGTTTTATCGCCCCGCTCCTGTGAAGGACGGCCCCATGAGGACAGTTGAGGGTTATACCTGTTAAAACTGTTAATATTATAGTCAGGCTGTCTGTTGTTGCCCAAATGAGGATGGGTTCCCTTTTGAGTCTGGTTCCTCTCGAGGTTTCTTCCTCATGTCGTCTGAGGGAGTTTTTCCTTGCCACCGTCGCCACAGGCTTGCTCATTGGGGATTGATTAGGGATAAAATTAGCTCATGTTTTAAGTCGTTCAAATTCTGTAAAGCTGCTTTGCGACAATGTTTATTGTTAAAAGCGCTGTACAAATAAACTTGATTTGATTTGATAATACAACAATGAATTGACAGAAAATGTACTTTTAATACTTCAGTATTTTTAAAAGCAAATACTTCAGTACTTTAACTGAAGTAAAAATTTGACTGGACAACTTTCACTTGTATCAGAGTCACATTTGACCAGTGCGATCTGTACTTTGACTTCAATCATGAAGTTGGGTATTTTGTCCACCTCTGCTGACAGGTGACTGGTGTTGAAATTACAGCACTGTTTATATGTGGTCCCTATTTTTTGAGGGATAAAAAGTAATTAGACATACGAACATCATCATAAATTACACTGACATTTTTATTCCTCCGAAACTGAGAGGTGAAACTGGTATGCTTTCAGCTTTTCTGTCCATTTTTTTTTTTCTGAAATTCTTGTTCGCACGCTGTCTCAAGAACGAGTGGCTGAATGTTTGTAGGATTTATATGGAATAATCATTGTTTACTTCTCTGATTCTACAATAATATAAATCTATAGTGTTCTATAAATGCACTCTGTAGACTCTGGAGAAACAAGTTTATTGCCCCTGTGTAGTGCACTATAAGTCGAGTAGAGAACCATCTGAGATTCAGTCTCTCTCTCTCTCTCTCTCTGATTGAAGTTCATGGTCTCTCTGCTGTTCTCTGTTCAGCTTCAGCTGCTGATGGTTTAATATCACACACAGCAGAGGAGAGAAACTCAATATAACACTCAGTATTATCATTATTAATTACACTGTTAATGAGAATAAACAGGTGATATTAAATCCTCATGACATTCTGAAAAATAAAATTAATTTTACACTCCTCATCTTTAAAGTAAGAATTAAACCAAGATGAAAATCTGTTGATGAAGTGTGTGTCATTGTGTCTCTGCAGGTTGTGTGGTTGTGGTGTCTCAGATGAAGGCTGTGCTGCTCTGAGTTCAGCTCTGAGATCAAACCCCTCACACCTGAGATACCTGGATGTGTCCTACAATTATAATCTTGGAGACTCAGGAGTGAAGCGTCTCTGTGCTGTACTGGAGAATCCTCACTGTAAACTGGAGACACTGGGGTAAGATCATCTCTCTGAGAGTCACATGACCTGCTCCTCAGTAAGACACATTCTCTAATAGTGAGACTGAAGCAGAGGTTTTAGGTTCATCATCAGTGTCCTGAGGAGGAAGATTGTTTCTGTTCACTGCACACTGATGATTTGTCACAGAGTCTTTGGGTCAGATGGACGTATGTGAGAAGCTGCAGCACAATACGGGACTTGATCCGACTGCAATGTGTCTGAAATCACTGTGAAATTTACTACAACACTGTAACTAATCCCACAAACTGCACCTGAGACTCAAACTAACTGCCCTCAGACAAAGAGTCAAGTCAAGTCAACTTTATTGTCAAATATGATATACATGCTCGACATACAGTACAGATGAAATTTCAGTCCTCTCTGACCCACGGTGCAAACAGGCAATGCATTAAATAAAAATAGAATAATTGAAAAAAACAAACAATATAAACAGTATAAACACTAGATAGGAACTAGACATAGACTAAACATTCAGACAAACAATATAAACAGTATAAATAAACAGTATAAACATTAGAAACTGTGTGAGCTGCAGGGTTTAAAAGCAGTAGTGACATGGTGGAAATGATCCCAGGAATATAGAGTTTAAAAACTAAAATGAGATGGTAATGCCATAGAACTGATGCAGAAAAAAATAAATAGATTAAAAATGACTTTTAAATAAAAATTGAAAAAGAGGAGAAAAGAACTTCCAATAAACTGAAAGCCACAGCAACAATCCTTGTGTTGATTTAGAATTTTTATAATAATAATAATAATAATAATAAATGTTAAAATAGTAAATAATGTTCCAGTCCATCTCTGTCAGTGGTGATTGCTTTAAGACGACACTGGAAGCCCAGCTTCCCCTCACATTTCATTAAAATGCAGCAATGAAACGTTTCCCAAAGTCTCTATTTTATTCATCAGTCTTGGTGTCGTTCAGTATTTGAGTGAATCAGATTGATGGAGTATCTCACTGCAATATCGCGCTGTTTGTTCATTAAACTCACACTGTTTATTTCACCAAAGTGTCCATCTCATCATTTTGAGCCCCGCCCAGACGCACCGCTTCACTGGGAGGGAATGGGGTGTGGGCGAGTGTGTTTTCACAGAGAAAAACAATCTCACTGTGGATTAGACGATGTGTTTTTCATTTTTTCCGCCTGGAAACACGGCTTCTCCTTGTTATGATTGGTCGATCTCTCAAAGTGGTGGAACCTTATAACCCACTGCCAATCAATAAATCAGGAAAGAACATGATTCACATCTCAAACCTAAATATATTGGAGCCTGCAGTGGTGGAATAATTTGGCAATGTTTCAGATAAATTGTAAATCTAAAGTTGTGTTTGATTATTGACATTAATTTCTGAAATTTATTTCTGATTGTAACTCGTGAGCTGTAACTTCCTTCTTCTGCTCACAGCTTAGCAACTTCCTTGATATGAAATGGTGAAAGAAATGACAAGTCCATGGGAACACACACACACACACACACACACACACACACACACACACACACACACAGTAAAAAAAATACCCTGTTAAAAAACAGGAATGACCTGGCAGCAGAGTTTCCAGGAGATTCCTGTTATTTAACGGTGCTCTAGTTTAACACTAAGTTCATGTAAAATAACAACATGAACTCACTGTAAACTAACAAGAATCACCCGTTATGATTTTCAGTATCTTCCTGTTATTAAATGGTGTAAAAACAATAATACTGTTAAACAACAGGAATGACCTGCAGCAGAGTTTCCAGGAGATTCCTGTTATTTAACGGTGCTCTAGTTTAACACTAAGTTCATGTAAAATAACAACATGAACTCACTGTAAACTAACAGGAATCACCCGTTATGATTTTCAGTATCTTCCTGTTATTAAACGGTGTAAAAACAATAATACTGTTAAACAACAGGAATGACCTGCAGCAGAGTTTCAAGGAGATTCCTGTTTTTTTTAACAGTGCTTTGTTTAAATACGAAGCATGACAATAATAGTACAAAACAGTATTATGTAAACACAAAATAATTTTATTTCATATATTAAGATATAAATTCATACATATGTCATTAAAATCACAATTACTCAAGTCATTTTCAACAACTACCAATTCATGGAGGCTCTTCCATTGAGGAAAGGGAGGATCATCCTCCTTTACATTTCAAATAAAATTATAATTAGAAAATTATCATTTTCATATTTCATCGATTCAATAATAAAAAAAAATAAATAAATAAAAAAAACTCATGTTATATTGATTCCTTACATACAAAATGAATTATTGAAAGCCTAATTGTGATTACAGAAACTATAAAGCAGTGGAAACCAAAATAAATATTACATCAGACCAACACTCTTCCCTTACATATTTGTTATTTGTTTACACTCCTACAGTAAAATCAACTTTTGCAGTGTATTTTCAACTTAAAATTTTACACTTACACTCTGAAATTAACAATTACACTCTGAAATTAACAATTTTTTCTTCTATTGGTCAGGACAATTCAGCCTGTTGGATAGTTGATGGGTCAATTCAGCCTGTAGAAAAGAGAAACAAGCAGGGATCGGGAGAGAATTACAGCCTGATTAACAGGAAAATGGTGCCAAAATTATCCATGTGTTGTGTGCCACACATTATCAATTACCAATGATTTACTGTACATTCACACCAGAGGGTACAAATTTTACAAAGCACACAGAAGTAATCTTCTTTCCATTTAACGTGGATGGAAAGTTCATGCACCTATGCACCTAAGTAATACAGGCTAAAAAGCACATTCGCTGATAATGCTATGTTAGTCAAAACTGATTACTTGTAACTGTAGTAACTGTACTTCTGAAGACGTTTCACTTACCATTTTCACACCAGGGCGTAGCGGTAATCCATCACCTTCCTCAGCAAGGATGAAACCTTGGAGGGGGAGTTTCTCCTCCTCTTCCCACTGGCCTTCGTCCCCCTTTCGGGATTGATGCCCACAAGACACCTGAGAAGATAACCATCTGATATGAATCTGTTAAGCACAATGGAGTTCAGCTAGAGATTACTTAACCTTGATCAGCCATATAGTCTAGTTACCAGAGGGGGTTCTCAAACACCCCGTGTTGCCAAAACCTTTTTTTTTAAAGACTCAGCCACATGTCTACTTCACAATAAGAACTAGAAAAGCACTCGGAGAGCGCAGACCTCCGCCAAGCACAACATTTCCTTACATATTGTGGATCAGCCTTTGGCATGTGACAGAGGACCCCACTGTCAGGCACTGAGAGAAATGTCATGAGTTTTGGCCAATAATTAAGCGAGATATTGAGGAACAAAAATTTGGGCCCCATTTACCACAATGTTAAAGAAAATTTTAAAGTGATCTAGAATCCAGGATTTCTTCTGGATCACCCCCAAAAGTTAATCATTTCTTCCTTTTCCCATTTCCAACAAACCCTGAGAATTTCATCAAAATTCATCGATAACTTTTTGAGTTATGTTGCTAACTAATGGACAGACAGACCCTCCCAAAAACATTACCTCCTTGGCGGAGGTAAACATTGAAAATGCTGCAAACTGTCCCATGGGTGTTTTTCAGAGGTTGATGTAGGACTGCAGACAGAACACAGAACCAGTGGCTCAACCCTTCAGCAGTTGAGCTTTGAACATTCATACTAGATTCAACTCCCAACATGACATAAGCCTATGTACAGTACATCAAGACGTCACATTGAATTCAACCACCATTCCAATCCAACGACCAATCTCAGTCCAGAAGCACAAAAACCTTCCAGTCTGTGGCAACCTCCCTCACATAAACATAAAGCAGTGCAATGCAGTGATGCTGCTTTGCATTTGCATCGCCTAATACAGACTTTTATACATTTACAGGCAATAAGCTCACAGCAGGCTTTTGAAGCTTCAGCAAGTGAGGTCCAGTATGGTTAAAAAATGCCATCCACTGGTTTGACACAACCCCGTTTTGATGGACAAGGTAAATGACATAACAACATAGAATTCAAGTTGAACATGTGAAATGAAATTACCGTTGGATGAACTCCAGGGTGCAAGCTGCCTCTTCCTGATACTGCAGGTTCATATTGTAGAAAATTGCAAACAACGTCCCCAGGCCAGTGAGGAATGTCCCCATACTTGTCCCCTCACAGACCACACAGCACTCGGCGCTTACCATCCACCTTTGGTGGTTGCCTTGTGGTTCACCTAAAAAAAAAAAAAAAAGAGTTCATCTTATTCAATTTAGTGTATACCTGTAGATGCATGTCACCGATGATTGGTGGATTTCTTTTGCGGATTTGTTAAAAAAAATACATTTAAAACATAGTTGTAAACAGCAATGCAGGTTCATTTCTCTTCATTGTCACCAAACCTCCTAATAAACTTTAATGGAACAAAACTTCATTACTTTCTATAGGAATTGTGCAAGGATTGATCATGTTTGCAAGGATTTATGGTGGAATCAGAATGGCCAAAACACCAAGAGATGAGCCTAAATGCATTTGTTGAGAAATGTAGCACCCCCTAGAAAAAATGTCTAAAAAAAAAAAAAAAAATTACCTAGCAATATCACGCGAGGAGTCACGGGCAGGCTGGACGATTCGACATCTGCTACAGTTGCACATCCCTTAACAAAAAAAAAAAAACACAAGTCTTCATGGTTGGTTGTGTGTGTGTGTGTGTGTGTGTGTGTGTGTGTGTGTGTTCTCAGTGAGTGGTCTCAGGCCCTGTCCACACGGCAGCGGATTCGGGTGACTCCGATACAATTGCTTATCGTTTAGGCCTGGCGTCCACACGGCACCGGCGTTTTGGGTGCCCAAAACGCAATCTTTTTGAGAACGGGTTCCAGAGTGGAAAGATCTGGCAACGTTGCCGTTGTGAAGTCGTCTGGATGAGTAAAACGGATTTGTTTACGATGACGTCACAACCACATGACTGTGAGTGCTTCACGCCAGGTAGAAGTGTAATGAATATCACCAGGAAAAAGCCTTACAGAGCACTAGTGAGAGTGAAACACGAGCTTGGATATTATTATTATTATGTTCAGTGTTAGTTCACAGTAGTAATGCAAGAAGCAGAATAGTGACAGTAATAGTGAAGCAAAAACATGCAATTGTACAAACACTGCAGCTCTACAGCAAAATATTCATTTATAAAATGGTCTGATTCTTAACACCAGTAGTGCCAATGATCTCATTGCGATGCGATGCGAGTTGTCAAGAAATCCTATAACTTGGTTCATGAAACGCGCTTACAAAATATTTTCACTGTGAATATTTATTGTGTAATGCCTGGTGCAAAGTGAGAGAGAGAGAGAGAGAGAGAGAGAGAGAGAGAGAATAGCCCTTAGGGCAGAGTCAATCCCGCCAGCAAAAATAAGGGGAAAAAAGGAGCGATCTCACCTCTTCAGATGATGGTTTAAGTCCTACAATACATTCCTCAAAAAAGGGCGTAGAAAAGCAAATTAATCCATCAACGTGTATCATTCAATTTATTCCGGACAATTAAAGACGCCGCCTTCCGCGTACGTCATCCTCGTCGCCATTTTGGAAAGGTCAAAGCGGAGAATAAAGATTAGCTGCGTTTAACTGTACCAACAGGTTTACCGTCCAAAGGAGATCACATGGGATTACCTTTCACAGGTGAGAAACAGCAAATTAATCCATCAACGTGTAGTATTCAATTTATTCCGGACCATTAAAGACGCCGCCTTCCGCGTAGAATCATACGTCATCCTCGCCGCCATATTGGAAAGGTCAAAGCGGAGAATAAAGATTAGCTGCGTTTAACTGTACCAACAGGTTTACCGTCCAAATGAGATCACATGGGATTACCTTTCACAGGTGAGACTGGAAAAATACTTTTCATTGTATTTGGTCATTATAATGTAATTTTACGAACAGATTTTCCTGACTTTGTGGCTAATATGAAGTCTCGCGCATAATAGTTTATGCGCATGCGTCCTTACTTCTATTCCCATACGAAAAAGAACAGTAAAGAACTTATAAGAGTTTACCACTGTCTTAGTAGTAAATCCTTATAAATATAAGGATAAATCCTTATAATGATTTATAAATAAATATATATGCCATGTATGATTTACTCCTGAAAGTGGCCCATTTTGCATTTTCCTCATACAAATTTATGAAAATCTAGTATGTATGAAGTGAACATTGTGCATGGTTTTTACAGATAATGTGTATGATGAATTACACTGTCTTTGTATGCTTCATGTAATGTTTGTAGTTTTAAATTATATTTTACAGTTTAAAATGTATATGCCTTTTATATGTAAATCCACATATGTTTGTGTTGGATTTACATATAAAAGGCATGTACATTTTAAACTGTAAAATATAATTTAAAACTACAAACATTACATGAAGCATACAAAGACAGTGTAATTCATCATACACATTATCTGTAAAAACCATGCACAATGTTCACTTCATACATACTAGATTTTCATAAAAAATTTGCATGAGGAAAATGCAAAATGGGCCACTTTCAGGAGTAAATCATACATGGCATATATATTTATTTATATTTATAAGGATTTACTACTAAGACAGTGGTAAACTCTTATAAGTTCTTTACTGTTCTTTTTCGTATGGGTTGTTCTGGTGTGTCCGAAGGGACCGTCTTTAAGCGCCCCTAGAGGTGTGGCATGTGTATTGCATCGTTTTCAGCAAGCGTTGCGTTGCCATATGGACCTGATTTCTACTGATCGTTGCCCATTTGGAGGCGATATATTTTTTAAATAACATCACGTTGCTGTTGTCGTGTGGATGTGGCCTCAGTCTGTGTGTGTAATGAATGGAGACAATGACTTTGAACATTTGCAAGTCTATGTCTGTTGTTATATGTTATGTCTGTCTGGTACCTCATGTCTGAGGTCTCCCCTGAGTGGCTCAATGATGTTGAAGCCAGGAGACTGAGATGGTCACTCCAGGACCTTCATTTTATATTTTCTGAGGCTAACTCACCAGGGTATGTATAAATGGCGTCATTAAAACAATAAGTGATAGAAAAGGATTTGTTATCATTCATATTCTTTGAAAAATGTCTACAAAAGTAAACATTCTTCCAATATGTCTGCACAACCATAAGATGTTATTTAGACTCTTAATTGCATAATGTTTTTATCTCAACGGGGGCTCTACAGCCCCCCCGCATGTCATGCATCATTCCAAATCATGGAAAATGCGATCACCATGAAAATGATAGAGCTGATCTTTGTCTGGTCTCTGCCAAAGAAATTCACAAATGGTGAAACAAAAAGTTCAACTGGCATGGAAAGAGACACGCAAGCTAATCCACCACGGCAAGGTGTCAGCTCATTAGGATTAGTTTTTTTTTTTTTTTATATATATACACACTTATTTTTCCTTTTCTTCCATTAGAATAGTATTTCTCAACGAGGGCTTTAAGGAGCCCTAGGGGGGCCTTGAGAAGGAGACGACAGAGAGGGGGAACGCACAGTTAATTAATTTTTGTAATACAAAGGGGGAGGGGGGCTTTGATGATGTTATGATGTTACGGGAGCAATGGCAGGCTTAGGATGAGGTCAAGGGGGCGTTTGTTCAAAAATGGTTGAGAACCACTGCATTAGAAAATGAATCATGATGTTGCATCTAAGCCTTCTTCCATGGCTTAAAAGTGTCCTTTAGGAAGGCATCTAACCCCACAGCTCCCGGGACTGTAACCTTACTAACTTTAACCCTGTAGTAACTCATCATGAATATGAAAGGATGTCTACAAGGTGTGTGTGTGTGTGTACAGTAAATGAAGTACGGAAAGAGCCTAAACGATGAGATGGGTGTGCAAAGGTGTGTACACAAGGACAGAATGGGCTGTATTTCATGAGTCTGTGCAAAATGCTAGTTTTTCAATGAATGATTGTTTAAAAAAAGGGTGGTTTTGTGGCTTAAGCATGTGTCCAGTATGTGTCTGAACAAGTGAAACAGGGAAGAAAAGTGAGGTGTGTGTGAGTTAAAGAGGAAAAGCATAGGGACTTACATTTCCTTGAAGAATAAGTCCCGAGACATCTTCACAGAAATGGGCCAACAGAAGTTTGATGATCTTGTAGGGAAGGTCGGCACTGAGACCATAAGTATTTAGGACCTCCTTCACACCTGCATTCGTTGGCTTGGCTTTGAACATGTCCACTATGATGCTCCCACAATCGTCTATGGCTACTTCAAGGGCACGGAGAACTTGCACATCAGTGAGTCGTTGGAAGTGAGCGATAAGCCCACTTTGAGAAAACAAATAGGGCCATTTTGTTTTCAGATGGGCTATCGTTGGTGAAGGCATAGCATTTACATGGCGGCGCTGCAAATAAAATGTGGTGGCCATCAGTTGGTTCACCTCTGCTCTATCAGCACCTTGTGCACCACTTTGGCTGTAAATGTCTTCCAGGTGTTGACGACTGGCCTCCATTGACTGCTCAGCCTGGCCTTCAGGGAGGCTTGGTTGAAACTGTGTACAGCCATATGTGTCTTTTGGGCCACGTTTTTCTGCTGGAGACTTGGCTTCACGGTATTGACGGATGGAGCTGTTCCTGTTCAGATTGTCAATCCGGTTCTTCACTTGCACTAGCAAGGACAGGTAGCCTCCGTCAATCACGTGCCCATTTTCACGGACATCGGTGAAGCTTTTAGGATATTGCTGCACTATGCCTCGGCAAACGGTAAGACATTCAGCACGAGTTGGGTTTGGCTGATGTTTCCTTATTTCATCGGACAGTATCCGAACGAACTGGCGACGGGCAGCTGGTGATGGTCTTCTTTCTGAAGTAACAGCGAAGGTTATCTCAGCTGGCATATGGGACCATGGGACTTGGAAACCCTCTGCCCAGGGTTTTTTTGTAGGCTGTGGAGAAGCCTGGCTGTTGTGGGTAGGGGAGAAGTCTGCCGGTGCAACCAGTGGTGGCATCACAGGGAAGTCTGGCAGGACAGTGAGGTCTAAAGTTACTACCTCTGATTCTGAAAATGAGAAATATGAGATTATATGTTAATTGTATGATGGAACAATGTAATAAACACAAATATAAATGATACAGTTGTATGGAAATACTGGGCCTACTTAAAATATCAACACACACAATGGAGGACTACATATTTTCTTTTCTTCACTATATGAACGAAAGATGTAATAATTACAAAGTAGAACATATGAATTATACAGTTGAATAGAACAGATTGGGCCTACTTTTTTTGTGTACTTTTTTCTTTGTCTTTATATTACAAATACAAAAATGATTGAACACATCCACATAATCTGTGGTCAACAGCAATAACCTTAAAAAGAAACACAAAATAATTGTATATATATATATATATATATATATATATATATATATATATATATATATATACATACACACACACACTATGTACATCTATGTACATCAACCACCATGCTTCACTCAACTTTGCCAGCACTCACACTCAATTAATTCTTTATTTAATGAACAATGTAAAAATCTTTTACAGCCTCCTGACTGTGTATTTTCTGCTAAAAAACAGGGTCCGCTGTCATTAAACCCCGAATGTAATTTTTGGTATGCCCTAATGAGCTTCGCGGGAAAAACTTACCATACGAAAAATTCACTTTACGTACCGCCACAGACATATTTACATTTGTATCAACTGCTGGCAATGTCGGATGAAAAACATTCTCACAGCGAGCTTATTTAAACAGCATTTTTTCATTACGGTGTAGATTTTGAGACAGGCATGCCACGGGCACCGCACAAACTACGTAATCCTCCATTGTGCCCCTTTAAGTTGATATCATAAGTGCTAAAACGCTTTCACACTATTGTACAGTAGGGCTAATTCCATTATGCAAAAATGATTTTGCAGATTATTTAAGAGATATTGTTGGTGTATTCATGTTCTGCTTTATACATAAGCTTCACTGTACACTTAAATTGTGTAAAAGACAATGCATACCCATTTTGAAAACAGCCAGGAGTCTCCGGACTTGCAAAACAGGAATTAGACCTTCAAGGTCCGCCTGAGTCACATATTTAAGATCATGCTTTGTCCGCAGCCCCATCTCCAAAAGGCGCACCATGATGGCCTCCACTTCCGCTGCATCGGGCAAAGCCCTGCTCACCACCTCCCTCACCTCGTCCACAGCTGACATCTGGAAGACAAGCATGGTGTAAAACGGTTACAGGCATGCCAGAGAACTTGTACTGCTGCAATGGATAATAATCCAGGAGGTCTTCCTGGTTTACACAGTTGTAGCTACCAAGTGACCTGAAAGCATAGATACCCATGTCATGGAGAGGCACAGCCATGCATTTTTCACATACAAAATAGACTGAATTGCTTTGGTGGATGACAAGCGCCACAATTTTACCCATTGTGTATCCGTCTGCATTCTCTCCCATCACTACAAGCATATTTTTTTTAATATTGTGTGCCCTTCACTGTGGCCTGTGGTGCAATCATGGTGTTGCCAGGGGAAAACCCCTTGTCTGAAACACAACCCCTGACTCGGTCATCAAGCTCTGTAGGCAAATACTCAACAGCCTTCTCTACATGGATGTCTGATGGAAAGACACTACCAGCATGCAAGTACGCTTGAAGAAGCTGGTGCCTTTCAGAGAGTGTCATGGGCAAGTTTTTGAAGTTGTGGAGCTTCCTGGCGCATTGCTTAAAATATGAGTGCTTACTCTCAAATCTTAGTGTCCACAACCGAATGAGTGGGCCGAAGCGAAAAATCAGCTCAGGATAGTGCCTCAGGAAGTGGTGTTTTGGCCTGAGGTGCTTATTTGGGTACTGTACTTTTCGAAAGTGCAGATAGTCGTCGATGATGACTTTCAGGTAAGCTACCTGTTCTTCCGAAATAGCTGGAGCACAGATAAGAGACACCAGTTCATGAAGCTGTAGGATCAGCTGCCAAGTTGCATTCTCACTGGGTCTCTGAATTTTTTCACCCATTAGCACTGGCAATAGCCTCAACAGGCACCAATTTTGAACTGCATGGCCGCTCAGTTTCTCACTGCTCGAATTGATTTCGCAAGGTGTGTCCTTTGCATCATTTCCTAAATATTTGAACTGATTTATCTTTCTGTTCATTTCCTGGTAAGTAAACTGTTGGTCCACTTTCACCAGATGTTGGATGTACAAGGCCAGATCATAGGCAACAACACCTTCAAATAAATCGTGCCCCAAGCATGGCGGCAATCCAGGCTGTGCTACATGAAATGATGACAATCCATTAAAAACAGAGTCAAATTTCACCCCTCCACTTTGGGCTAAACCCCCATGAAGCTGCTGAATGTGACCTCTGTATGATGACACAGTGCGACTATCAGAACTGCTGAGAGGGTCGGCAAGAAAGCTGTTTCTCTCTAGTTCACAATATCTACAGAGATAATTACTTGAACTAAAGTTTTCGACAAAGCCTCCAATGTTGTGTGATCCTAGGTTATCACCACAAATGGCCTGCAGAACTGCCTTACACACTTGCCCATCCGGTAACATTATGCCATTGCTCTCAAGATGTTTCAAGTCATTTATAAGGCGACCTAGGATCAAATCCTGCCCGAAATACTTGAAATCCTGCTCGCTACACAGAAGGACAAGCTGCATTTGATCTACACTAGATCTATGGTGGGGCAAAAGGTCTGCCAAGGTCAGGTAGAAGGAGAGGATTTTGTGCTTTTTCTTTCCTGAGCCAAGAGGATTTGCCACCTCAAATGCATCCTGATAAATGATTAAGCCCAAAGAAGATTTATCATCAGAGCTCTCAGTCACATTCTCTCCATCCCAGACATCTTTAAAAATGCCTGGAGTTTGTGTCCGTGCATGAACAAGTTTATATTGTTCAAAAACAGATGGCGACTGGAGTAAAGTCTCCACTGTTTGTATAATGGGGACATAACGAGCGAAACTCTCTTTCCCTGCTTCATTTTTTCCCAGACAAATTGCTACTGGATCAACATAATTGAACTCTGCTTTGAAAACGCTCTTTCGCCGCACATCTGTTTTCAATGTGGTGTTGTGCCTCCGAAAAATATCATCTGTTTTCAGGTCGTCTGTAATTGTCTTAATGTGGTCATCTGGCATTCCTTTTGGACGCAACATTTCATCTAATTTAAACAGTAAATGGGATTGGCTTAAATCATAAATTGCTTGAAAATCCTCAACAATTGTTTGGATGGTGGAAGCTGGGAGGAGCAATTTAGCCTGTAGCTTTAAGTAAAATAAAGCTAGATTCCTGAAAAACATAGTCATTTATGTTGTCCGGAGAAACATCAGGATGCTCTGCAGCATCAGGAATATCTTGGTCATGATCATCATGATCATGGCATGATTCAATGTCATCATTTGAGATGGATTCACTTGCAGGTCTAGAAATGGATTCCAAAAAGTTTTTCTCTGTACAGTTTGCATGCTTTTGGGATAGATGCGATGTGAATGTGGATACTACAGTAAAAGTACTATCACAACCCATAAAAGGGCATACAATACTGCGTCCCTCTTTGATGTGACCCTTAAGATGAGCATAAAATGCACTGAGGGAGTCGCATTTATCAGTGCACAAATCAATATGGCATGACAGATCCACTAAACCCAATCTGTTATCAAAGCCACACTCTTTATGGTGTCTGTAGACATGCGTCTTGAGACCAGAGTGTCTTTTGAAATTGAGTTGACAGTCTGGAGCACAGCATGGAAGCTGTATGTTGGGTATGTTGGCATGGATTTTTGTATGGTTGACATAACGAATGGCTGTGGTGGACTGATGCCCACATATTTTACAAGAAAACATGCTGTACCATGCAGCAAGCTCGTATGAGCTCAAGGAAGCATCGAAGTCAAGTGTCCTGACCTACGAAGTGAACTGCTCTAAATAACACCACTGCTCTGAATAACACCACCAAATAACACAAATTGAATCGATTTCATACATACACATCAACATTCACAGAACTGATTTTAAAAGATTACCGTATAACAAATATTAGAAATGAGCGGCTAGAGATAATGAGATGAGATGAGATAAATCAAAACCTTCACTAGCTAGCCAGTACGGGGCAGCCCGGGCTTGCTAGCAAGTAGCCTACTTCACTAACAAGTAAAAGTTAGCTAGCAGCTACAGGTTCTGGGCAATGCGACCTTTCGCCGGAACCAGGCTAAACTGTGAATTAATTGTGAGTACGAAATGATAGCTTCAAACTTTGAGAGACTGAAAAACAGACAGAAAATTCACCTTCTCACTCCAATTGACACACTCCAACTGCAGGCAGGTTTCCAGGAGGCGGGAACAAAGATCTTGGTAGGGTTACTCTCTTTGGCGGTAAACTCTGTTCCACTCCACCTCTCCCCGACTCGCCCAAGCGTGGATTAACAGGAAGAATGTGTATTTCAAAAAAACATTATGGGCGTGGTAATTAACAGCGCTGGACCGTCATTTAACCCATTCATCTCACCGATAACACGAAATCCCAGTTTATTCAAAATAACCCGTGGTTAATGTTGGAATCTTGGTGTAAATCTACAGAAACTTTTTACAGTGCACCTTGAATTTAAAGACACACAGAGCAAATCTTGATCTGTTTTGGGGTTTTTTTTGTTTTGTTTTTTTTTTTTGGGGGGGGGGGGGGGGGGGGTAGACTGAAGAGCCAAAAAGTTGCATCTTTAAAGGTAGACTACCTTTCAGATTTTTGAAGTGCAGGTCATAAAAAGAATTTTCCCCGACACCCAATTATTTTTCTTTAGTGACCCAAAGCTACTGAATTTGAATCCCAGACTTCCAATTTTATTATTATTTTTTTAATAGAACAATTAATGAATTGAGGGCCACATGGCCCTAAATTCTCCACTATTTTTTCCTGCTTCACCATGACCCAATTCAAGATTCATGCATCACATGGTGGGTTTTCCCACTTCACACAAGGCATTGTGGGATACAGATTTGAAACAGGAGAGAAAAATGGAGGATGTGAATGTGCGAATGAAACATGAAAGACAGACTACAGTAACGGAAAGAAAGCGAGAAGAAAAGACATTATGTTATAGGTGAAGGAAAGGAAACACAGGACCAAACTAATAAATATCGGCGCTCAGCGAGCACCTCGGTGTGATCAGCTGTTCATTTAGCGACAGAATGACGGAACTGTCAGTGCACGCTCAAAGGTAAACCTGTAGATGACAGTAATGCGACACTGTGGATGCCAGCTGCTGGAAAACCCAAAAGAAGAAGATAAACCTGCGCATGCGCACACAGACGGACTTCCTCTGTCTGCGCAAAGAAGCGAGGGATTTCATGCACGTTATTTGCTTGAATCCCCTCAAATTAAATAACTTCCCATCCACACAATGGCCTGGGTTTTTTTTTTTTTTTTTGGATATTACAGAAATAAGCATATCATTAGCCTAATAGCATAATTGCCTAAGTCATTTTTTGGCCAAATTGTGATATCTGCCTAACTTTACTCTCCTACCACTGCTGCATCACCCTGCCTTATTGCCTATGTCCTCAGCCTATCAGAACGCATTTTAGAGTCCAAAATCACTATCTGCCTTAGTCATCTCTTTGACATAGGCATTTTTGACGCACAAATGGAGTGTGACTCCATGCATAGCCTCATTGAACGGCGTACCATCAAAGATATTCACACTCCACGTGATTACATTGTCATCTTTGATACAAAGGCCGAATCCCATTTCACCCCTTGGACGTACCCCTTGGCCCTTCCCCTCCATTTTGCGCGTTCACGTGAAGGGGTAGGGGTATCCCAATCCCAGTTAACGCGGAGGGGTAGGGGAAGGGGTAGGGCTTCTGTACCCCTCCAAACGGAGATTTTCCTGGAGCTGACTCCGAACGAAGGGGTTTGAGTGATTTCCCACAATGCCATGCGGATTTCAGCGAGATTTCATGCGGATTTCAGAAAGATGGCGGTTCCCGTGGCGAAAGATTGTCATAAATGTTTTCTCCATTATTTACGTAACCATTCTATTACTACGTCAATAGTGTTAACTAGCCTATTAACGTTAACGTACTATAACATTAACGTTGTGTGATCGGTTGATGCAATGAAAATTGTGAACAAAGTTGTTATTTAGCAGTTAGCTCAAGTAATTACAAACAACAGAGGATCTGCTTTTCTGTTGTGTCGTTACGTTAACCAGCTTCCCATCCCTGTGTACTTGAACTAGGGAATCCAGAGGAAACACGCCGCTTGATTCGCTTTCGAGCTGAGAATGAGCAGCGATTTCTGAAATCCAAAGCTGCTGCGTACGTTTTGTTCTGTTATTCTCGCTTTTATTGTTTACATGAGTGTTCTGACACCTCTACTGGCATTTCTCCGTTTAGCTGCAGACAACCGTAAAAAGAGGCCTATAGCCCAGGACACAGTGATCACAACAGCAGCAGACGGCATTTCAGCAGAGATTTCTGGTTCTGCCTCTGACTGTAGCGGCTGGTCGCAGCCAATGACGCATTTGGTCGCGTTTTGCTAACGTAAACGCTGACGGAGGTACGCGATGACGTATGCGATCGTTGAAGGGCTATCCCAATACGTAGGGGTTGAATTTCAAGCCCTATCCCTTGTAGCTCAGTTTCAAGGGGAAGGGCCAAGGGGAAAGGGGAGGCGAAGGGGAAGGGGGAGGGGTAGAAATTAGAATTGGGATTGGGCCTAAATGTTTGCATCCATCCCCATACAAGGTGACCCAGCTATACCGCAATGACTGCATGAAGTTATCTGGGGCCAATGTCACCAACATTCGACCAGGCAGAAAAGTTGGCGACCCCACAGTCCATGACCTTCAGGCTCTCCAGTACTTGGCAGATGGTCGAATGTGGCACAAGTTGGATTTTGAGTCTGACTGGGAGGACCTACCTCAGCGACTCAGCATCCCCGAAGAACCGCTCCACTGGGTCCCACTCTTTCCTGCCCAATTGCCAATTACTCTCAGGAAATTCAATGACTTGCAGGCAATGAAATCAGTACTACCAAGAGTGGTCCACCCTCCCTCATCAATAGACAGTGTGAAAACGAGTTCACACAGCACCTGAGTAGGACTTTGGTTAAGGTTAAACAAGTAAAACAATGCGGCAGCACGGTGATGTAGTGATTAGCGCTGTTGCCTCACAGCAAGAAGGTCCGGGTTCGAGCCCCGTGGCCAGCGAGGGCCTTTCTGTGCAGAGTTTGCATCTTCTCCCCGTGTCCGTGTGGGTTTCCTCCGGGTGCTCCGGTTTCCCCCACAGTCCAAAGACATGCAGGTTAGGTTAACTGGTGACTCTAAACTGACCGTAGGTGTGAATGCAAGTGTGAATGGTTGTCTGTGTCTATGTGTCAGCCCTGTGATGACCTGGCGACTTGTCCAGGGTGCACCCCGCCTTTCGCCCATAGTCAGTTGGGATAGGCTCCAGCTTGCCTGTGACCCTGTATTTATATGTAAGAGAAAAATTGTCTAACTCATGGCACATTCTGCCTAAGTCACTTTTATTACCTCCGCCAAGGAGGTTATGTTTTCGGTAGCTTTGGTTTGTTTGTTTGTTGGTTTGTCTGTTAGCAACATTATGGAAAAAGTTATCAACGGATTGCTCTGAAATTTTTTCCAGAGGTGTGACTGGGCACAAGTAACAATCTGTTAAATTTTGGCGGTGATCCGGATCACCTTCTGGATCCCAGATTTTTTTAAAGGATTCTTGGCGGAGGTCTGCGCTCTCCGAGTGCTTTTGTAGTTTGTTATGCAATCGATGATGTGTCTTTTTTTTTTGCAAACTTGTTCACACATCTTGTTGAACTTACTGTTACAAAATCAATAAAAAATACCAATGTGCTTGATAAAAATTGTGTTTTTTTCACATTCAAATATGACTTAGGCAATTATGCTATTAGGCTAACGATATACACTACCGTTCAAAAGTTTGGGGTCACTTTGAAATGTCCTTATTTTTGAAAGAAAAGCACTGTTCTTTTCAATGAAGATCACTTTAAACTAATCAGAAATATACTCTATACATTGCTAATGTGGTAAATGACTATTCTAGCTGCAAATATCTGGTTTTTGGTGCAATATCTCCATAGGTGTATAGAGGCCCATTTCCAGCAACTATCACTCCAGTGTTCTAATGGTACAATGTGTTTGCTCATTGCCTCAGAAGGCTAATGGATGATTAGAAAACCCTTGTACAATCATGTTAGCACAGCTGAAAACAGTTTAGCTCTTTAGAGAAGCTATAAAACTGACCTTCCTTTGAGCAGATTGAGTTTCTGGAGCATCACATTTGTGGGGTCGATTAAATGCTCAAAATGGCCAGAAAAATGTCTTGACTATATTTTCTATTCATTTTACAACTTATGGTGGTAAATAAAAGTGTGACTTTTCATGGAAAACACAAAATTAGTGTATCACAATGACTACATTTCAGAGGGAACTAAAATTTCACTGATTTTATAACCCACTGCAGTGTACCCTCATGGCCTGTTGGTGGCGCTGAGGCGCGTCTGAATGAACAACAAGCAGAAAGAGAAGAAGTAGTAGGGGAAAAAATCCAAAATGGCGGCTGAGCGACAATGAAGCGAAAACAAAGTTTTCTGGAAATTTCCGTCTAGGATTTAAAACGTTGTGCGAATAATTTAGCAGTTAAGTTGTGTTTTTGGTGTAGTTTAGTTGTTTGAGAGGTTTAGGGAGTTGAAATTTGTAAAAACAATCAGTTTTGGGATTTTTGAACATTTTTTGGACGCCGACTTCGGGGGTTTTTTTGTGTGTGTTTGTTAAACCTGATAAAGACATTCAAGAAATAACCGGCGAGTAGTGATAGTAGTAGTAATAATAACAGACGCTTTGGGAAAAGCAGAAAAAGACTAAAAAGTGCAGCATGGAGGAGAAAGTGAGCAGCAGGGAGAGCAGCAGCGGCAGCGAGTCGAGCAGCGGGCCCTCTTCCCCCGCCAGCCCCGGCTCCGAAGCGGCCAAAGCGGGCAGCTGTAGCAGCAGCGCCGCCGGAGGAGGAGGAAACGCCTTCGCCAACGACGGCAGCTTCATGGAGCTGTTCAAGAAGAAGATGGAGGAGGAGCGGCGGAGAAAGGAGCTGGAGGAGGCGGGCAACGGGCAGGCGACTGAGGACAAGAAGCCCGTTAGCGTGGCCAGCTTTGTAAGGGGGTTTATAGCAGTGTGTCTCATTTCAGACACACACACTCGAGCCAGATCAGATCAGGTGTCATAGCTAGTGTGTGTGTCATGAATCATCTACATCTAAACTTCCACACCTTATCGTAGCAGCTTTTGAGATGATACCAGCTTGTTAAATCAAATTCTGTAGTGCTAGGTGATGTGTAAGGTGATGCGAGACACAACTTTATCCTTTATCTCCTAGTAGAGTTTTGGAGATGGAGAGCTGTTAGTTTTAGTAAGATTTCCTCCAGGTTTCATCTCAAGCAGTGTGATCTAGACCTCTTGAGCTTGATAGGATGATTGTGTGAGATGATGATGATGATGTTAAGCTCCATGAGCCCTGCTGCCATGAAGATGGTGGTGTTTTTGAGACGGGCGGGTGAATGGCGCCTACTGTATGCTGCTGAAGGACAGGCGTGTCCTGGTCGGCCCGTGTAACGGTTTCAGTCTTCTCCTCCCAACCCAGGTGGGCAAGCGCAGAGGAGGCGCCAAGCTGGCACTCAAGACTGGAGTGGTGGCCAAGAAGCAGAAACCTGACTCGGAGGTGAGTCATGAGGATTTCGCCAAAATCCTGTTCATCTTTAAAAGTCCATCCTGAATGATGACTTCATAAAAATGCAGCATCAACCAATGCTTTACTAAACATGTCACACACGTGTATGTGTGTGTGTAAACTTATTGCATAGGTTTCAGGGTGGAGTTTTACTTTAGCATGTCACAAGACCTTCAACAAATACACCATCAGGTCATTTAAAGTGTGTGCGCACTTTGTGTTGGCGTAAACATTTGCTGTTGTACACACTCGGTATAAAGGGGCACTAAACTATGTTTCCGAGTTGCCGAGTTGAACTTCAGTTGGACCTGGAGCATGTAGTGTCCTTTAAAAATGTACAGTCAGGTCCATGAATATATACAGTGGTCAGGGCTCAACATTAACAGTAGCCCGACTGTCCAGGACAACCAAATGTTAGGGCCGGACAAGTTAAATCTACATCTGTCTGCCTGAAGCGGAAGAGTTGAATATTTGTTAAATCACAGTTTTTGTAGTAATTATTCGAGAGTTACATCATCAATAAAGTTCCAACAAAACTAGTTCAATCCCCTCAGTGATCTGGCCATGTTATTGTTTATTTATTTGAGTAAATACAGAATATTTGATGACAACGTGGTGGTGTTTGATTGGCTCCCCTCATGATCGCGATATTTTCTACGGGACTTGAAGATGGCGTTTGACTCAGTGGAACAGAAATGGATATCACGACTCAGAGCTACATAAATGTGAAGTCTACGCACATGATAAAATCTTAAACGTTAAACATCCATTTGAGGTTGTTTGGGGTCAAAAGGTTCTAGACCACCTTGTTTATTCGAAAATAGGAAAAAGAAATATTGAATCCTAATATGGAACCACTCACGGCCCACCCTAACTTCCTGTTTCAGCAGGAAATCTGCTTGTGTATAAATTCAGATTATGACCCTCAGGTCATTTTTATCACCACTTTTATGTGCTTGTTACACTGGCAGCGGGAACAAGTTGCACCCAGTTTCCTTTGTGTTTACATGCTCACTCTTGTCTAACCAGAGGTTAGGGTTACAGTGGGGGGGCGGGTCCTCTGATAACCACGAGAGTTTGACTCCCCGTTCACATCTGTATTGCAGCACGCAACAGCAGTAGGTGCCATTTTTATGATGATCTTTGGTTTGACCCGACTGCGGTTAGAACTCGTGATCTCCTGATCAAGAGGCGGACATGCTAACCACTAGGCCAACACGGTAAATCAGTGATCAGAAGGTTGTTTTTAAACTCACTTTATTGTCCTCGCGCTGCTCAATGAGTTGGCTGTAAATCCAATGTTTTCATTTCGACGAAGTGACTGTGCGAATAAACTGGCATGTGAAACCTCTCTGGTTCCCCTGTCTGTTTCTATCGTCCTGTTCATTCATCCCAGATCCGAGGGGGCCCACGAAGGAATCGGGGTCTCTGACTGGGTTGAACCCCAACAGTTTGTACCTCACACTCGGACCTTACATTTTTTCAATTGCCACATAAGAATATTAGAAATGCAGCCACTGTCATTTTTCTAACTTTTTTTTAAACTAGATTGTCACCTCAGCCTCATTAGGGTTCTATAACCTTGTATGGACTTTCTGTGGTTTGGGCATGAAAACCCAGTTCTGTGCAAGCGCAACATGATCGCACTAGAAAGCATGGTCAAGCTGCCAGTGTAGCTGCAGTATTTTTAGTTGCGAATTACAAGTATTTCCTCTTGTTAATAATTCGCCATGTCAAAACAAGTGAAACTTTCCTCCTTCTTTCGACGTGAAGAGAGGTAAGCAATTTATTATATATTTTTTCCATCAAAGTTGCATTTTGTGGCTTCAAAGCTAAGTTTTAGTGCCATTTCTAGAACACAACATCAAGAAAACGTGGAAGAATACACTATGACAGAGTGATCGACATTGACAAGATTGTTGACATCTTTGCCATTCGTCATCCACAATGCCTTTTACTTAGAAACATTTTGGCCGATGAGCAGTAAGACAACAAGAATAGAGAGATCTGCATCAGTTGACGAGGGTAAGATGTCGAGCCGCTATCCATACACTGCCGGATAAGCTGATTTGGCCTAATCATTGTCCGACATCTCAACAGCTTGCAACATGAGATGAAAGAATAATGCAAAGGCTGCGTTATTTTCTCAAATGTATTCAATGTATTTTTTCATTAACAAACCTGCAGGTATGTACTCAGGCTGCCAGTCAGTGTATGACGCTCTTTGAAAAATCCTAGCTATGCCTCTTGTGAATGTATTTCTTTATACATTTATTACCTTCACACATTTATTTAATTATTAACCATTTAATAGTTTATTTTATGTTTATTCAGGCAACAAAGTGGTTTCTTGTCATGTAAACTCATCTCATCTCATTATCTCTAGCCGCTTTATCCTGTTCTACAGGGTCGCAGGCAAGCTGGAGCCTATCCCAACTGACCACGGGCGAAGGGCAGGGTACACCCTGGACAAGTCGCCAGGTCATCACAGGGCTGACACATAGACACAGACAACCATTCACACTCACAGTCAATTTAGAGTCACCAGTTAACCTAACCTGCATGTCTTTTAACTGTGGGGGAAACCGGAGCACCCGGAGGAAACCCACGTGGACACGGGGAGAACATGCAAACTCCACACAGAAAGGCCCTTGCCGGCCCCGGGGCTCGAACCCAGACCTTCTTGCTGTGAGGCGACAGCACTAACCACTACACCACTGTGCCACCCATCATGTAATCTGTCTTGTATAATGTAGATTTTAAACAATATTTTAAAGCATGCCTTGTTTATAATAGGAGTATATTATTAATAAAAGTTAACTTGTTGTTCATGTGTAAAAGTTACACTTGACCATTAAACTTAATTTATACTTTGCTGTTTGAAATGAAACAAGTCTAAGGCCCAATCCCAATTCTAATTTCTACCCCTCCCCCTCCCCCTTCGCCTTCCCCTTGGCCCTTCCCCTTGAAACTGAGCTACAAGGGATAGGGCTTGAAATTCAACCCTTACGTATTGGGATAGCCCTTCAACGATCGCATACGTCATCGCGTACCTCCGTCAGCGTTTACGTTAGCAAAACGCGACCAAATGCGTCATTGGATGCGACCAGCCGCTACAGTCAGAGCCAGAACCAGAAATCTCTGCTGGCAGGGTGTGATTTGTTAACTAACACCACTGAATGGGATATCTTTGGCGCTTCGTGCACCACATCCGACAGAATGAGGTGTCAGAACACTCATGTAAACAATAAAAGCGAGATTAACAGAACAAAACGTACGCAGTCAAGCAACCGAAAACAATACTCACTCCCAAAGCTTTTTAGCAGCAGCTTGGATTTCAGAAATCGCTGCTCATTCTCAGCTCGAAAGCGAATCAAGCGGCGTGTTTCCTCTGGATAACAACTTAAAACACGTAAATAATGGAGAAAATACATTTATGACAATCTTTCGCCGCGGGAACCGCCATCTTTCTGAAATCCGCATGGCATTGTGGGAAATCACTCAAACCCCTTCGTTCGGAGTCAGCTCCAGGAAAATCTCCGTTTGGAGGGGTACAGAAGCCCTACCCCTTCCCCTACCCCTCCGCGTTAACTGGGATTGGGATACCCCTACCCCTTCACGTGAACGCGCAAAATGGAGGGGAAGGGCCAAGGGGTTGGTCCAAGGGGTGAAATGGGATTCGGCCTAAATGTTGAGTGTAACAAAAAGTTACGTGTTTTAAATTATACTTTATGATGCTTTAAAATAAGCAAAGAATAATTAATGTGTGATTAAACATAAGAGATCCAAAGTGATATATTTCTCACTGATTTATTATCAGTACACACAGTATAATCAGCACAGCATCAGCATCACTTTAGTGGACCTTGGTCCAGTCTCATCATCCACCAGGTCTGCCTTCAACCTTCTTTTCAGCATCATCATCAAAGTGAACATGATGAGCAAACTTTTAAATATCTTTTCTTTTAATTATCTCTTGGGAATAAAAACCTACTGTAAATACTGAAGATGTAATGGGATTGACGGTTCCATATAAAAACCCATCAGAACACTAAATATGGGACATTTCACCTGATTAGTTGATCCAGTTGTAAAATGTTTCCCTCCAGGTGAATATCTTCTTTTTGCTGCTGGCTCCATCTTAAAGGGCTGATGACATGAACATGACTCTATGCAATTTCTTAAATAAACTATACAACATGGCAAACATGTTAGATTCTGTTATAATTACGTGAAAAGAAGCTGTTGTTACGCGAATATCCAACTTTTAATTGCAAAGCGCAAGAAAACTGGGTCTGTGGCTCGTGGACATGTTGTGACATCAGCGGAACAACACACTGCGGTTCACTGGCTGTTCTACTATGGTTCTACTCGATGAAAATGGCACATGAAAACGCCAGTGAACTCTCTAGTGCTAGCTCTTCCTCTTCTGGGAGTCTAGAATTGTGTTGATCTCTTCCGAATAGAATCTATGATAGCCCTCTTGTAAGTGATCTCTTTACCCTTTGCCTCTCGTTGCTAGGCGGCAGTTACATGAAAGCCGCAAGCTTTCACAAGCAAATACATGACTGATATCATGCCGACTTTATGATTACATTTATGATTATCATGTAGAATCTATAGCTCTACGGACATTTATCTTATGTCGTTTCACAACACATGTTCTGACAGGTGGACTGCCTTTGGAGGACTCGCCGGAATACTGTAGGCAGTGTTGCCAGATACTGTTCAAAACCCACCAAAATGAACTTGAAACCGCCCAACTGGGCGGGAAACCTCCCAATCTGGCAACACTGACTGTAGGCACTGCTGATGGTAGTAACACACGTTTGTGCTGAACTGAACACCCAAGAGATTCTTTTAAGCTGGGAAGGGTGTCAAAACAATCCAAATCGAAGTGTTCAGAGCACAGGACTGATGTTGGTGAGGGCTCCCACTTGTCACGAGTGCGCCTGACTTGCTTCACCCACTTCGCATGCACCTCGGGATCTCTGGGAAACTTGAATAAACTTACCCCATCCTTATGGGTTTTGGAGCAAAAGCCGGCAACACAACGCGAAGGCATAATATATATATATATATATATATATATATATATATATATATATATATATATATATATATATATATATATATTCGGATATTCGGTCCCCCCCACTTATAGGGAGGAAAAAACGTCTATGCTGTCTTTCTTTGCATAAGGCAAACCTCACGGAAAAATCAAAAGACTAATTACCATTCGGTTTATTGAGGTGCACAGCAGTGTATACATAGTTGCAACAACTCACATAAAACAAAACAAAGACTGATATTTGGTTGGTTGAGCTGCGCAGACTGCACAGGTTGTGAGCTCGAGCTTGGTTGCTATGGTTACCCACAACAAGTTTGACAGGCATATCGGGGTTGGGGTTGGTTTGCTGGCAGCTTTGTCCCCCCCCCCCCAGTTTTTTGTCCCCCCCAGTTCAAAAAACGTATCTGCGCCCCTGTAATAATACTAATAATGACAAACTGAACACCTGTCGCATCAACAACAAATTGGTAAGTGAGGAGGAAGATTCTTTCTCTGATGTCATATAGCCCCTCCTCATTCGTCTCCTGGGTGCTGCAGCACCCGTCAAATTTGCCCAAATAGCCGCATTTTTTATCATAACTTGTAAAATAGGCGCCTTCGTGAATTAATATATGGATCATCGGGAATTACTTTTTATGTTATAAAACATCGCCAAAGATGTCAAAAACATGTCATCAGCCCTTTAACTCGTATTTTACGCTTTAAATCGTAGTTTCCGCGTTAAAACGTCATTTAAATTGCATATTAACGTGTAATTACACGTTAAAACGCAATTACGTGTTAACAAGTACAAGTTAGCACAACAGCGTCATTAGTTTTGGTCCCAATGGCCTTCCATATATAGCGGCGCTTGTTCGGAGACGCCTTGTTCCTCATCGGGGTTTTATGGAAACTCGTCTCGAAACCGTGATTTATTTGTCACGCGCTCTAAGACTCGACACATGATTCGAAGACTCGGATTCATCTGACCATCACTACCATCCAACTGTGTGCAGCGTTTACTGAAATAAATGGCCTGTATTTAGAAGAGCTCTAATAAACAACACCTGGGTGCGCTTTGCTTTTCTTGCTTTCAGGTGTGTGTCAGCATCAGGTGTCTAAATTCTCTGGATTTTTTTTATTCTTAGAGGAAAAAATCCCCAATATACTACACTATTTAGTCACTGTATCAGAAACAGCTGTTATATACAGGGAGGTCATATTGTAGCTGGGAAAAAAATAATGTGATAATCAGGATAAAATGTGGCTGCACGGTGGTGTAGTGGTTAGTGCTGTCGCCTCACAGCAAGAAGGTCCTGGGTTCGAGGGCCGGGGAGGGCCTTTCTGTGTGGAGTTTGCATGTTGTCCGCGTGGGTTTCCTCCGGGTGCTCCGGTTTCCCCCACAGTCCAAAGACATGCAGGTTAGGTTAACTGGTGACTCTAAATTGACCGTAGGTGTGAATGGTTGTCTGTGTCTGTGTGTCAGCCCTGTGATGACCTGGTGACTTGTCCAGGGTGTACCCCGCCTTTCGCCCATAGTCAGCTGGGATAGGCTCCAGCTTGCCTGCGACCCTGTAGAAGGATAAAGCGGCTAGAGATAATGAGATGAGGATAAAATGTGAAATCTTTCTCAGCTGCCTTCTTTTGTCTTTTTCACATGAGAGATTATTATTAATGACAGCACTTTTTCTTGGTAATTAAAGTGGACTGGACTTGCAGTGTAACTTCAGAACAACAAAATGTTCCCTGACCGAGGAAACATTTCAATTTCACTGCTTTTTCAATTTAAAATTCATCTCAAAGAGCCGAATCAAATAGTCGATTCATTCCCTGAACGACACATCACTCGGAGTGAATCAGTTCTCCTGAAGTGAAAGTGTTTCTCTTTCAGCTGAGACGCCGTTATGTTGCTGTTGGGAGAAAATAATAATAAAAACTCCAACCCCAGGCAGAACCGGTGAGATTAATGAAGCCCAGCATGGAGTGCTGAGTAAAAGTAAGTGCTGTGTTGGAGAGAAATGTGGTTGTATTTGACTGAGCTCGTGTAAAAACAGCAGTAAAACTGCGGAACTGAAATCATCTTCCCTGTAAAGCTGCTGTTTATCGGCTGTGTGTTCTATATTCGAGTTTCTCTCTTCAGTTTCTCATCATATATATATATATATATATATATATATATCTCATCTCATTATCTCTAGCCGCTTTATCCTTCTACAGGGTCGCAGGCAAGCTGGAGCCTATCCCAGCTGACTATGGGCGAAAGGCGGGGTACACCCTGGACAAGTCGCCAGGTCATCACAGGGCTGACACATAGACACAGACAACCATTCACACTCACATTCACACTTACGGTCAATTTAGAGTCACCAGTTAACCTAACGTGCATGTCTTTGGACTGTGGGGGAAACCGGAGCACCCGGAGGAAACCCACGCGGACACGGGGAGAACATGCAAACTCCACACAGAAAGGCCCTCGCCGGCCCCGGGGCTCGAACCCAGGACCTTCTTGCTGTGAGGCGACAGCGCTAACCACTACACCACTGTGCCGCCCATCATGTAATCTGTCTTGTATAATGTAGATTTTAAACAATATTTTAATTATATATATTTTCATATATAAATTATAATCATATATAAATAATTAAATCATATATAAATTATATATATTCATATATATATATATATATATATATATATATATATATATATATATATATATATATATATATATATGAATAAAGTAAAATTATTTGAGACTCAGTCATCATGAGGATCAGCAATATTTAGAAGTTGTTTAATGGCTGAACGCAGGTGTAATGTCCTGGTATCAGTGTTTTTCTCATAAAGAGTGTCTTTAGGCTGCTTTCTTCTTCTCCTTCTCCCCGTTAGGGGTCGCTACAGTGGATCTGTTCCGCATATTTGATTTGGTGTCGGTTTTACACCAGATGCCCTTCCTGACCCAGCCGTCCCCAGTCTATCCGGGCTTGGGACCAGCATTAAGTCTGTATACAGTATATTAGTCTGCTTTCTTGCCTTTGCAACAAAGATTCTCTGTGTTCTTGGCCATGCTGATGGGAAACAAAATGAGGAAATGTAACCCAATGAGCTACTGACTCTGGGTTATTATTGGTTTGTTCCTGTTTCTTTCAGGGAGACTGTGAGCTGGACTAGTGAATAGAGTAAAGTCTGGCTCAGAAAACAAGACGCCACATCTCAGCATTTTCAGCACAACTGACAAAATATATTAAGTATCACGGTCCATGTGATCCCTCAGTAAAAACAGATCATGGATCATTCACGGTGTAAAACAGTCATATCACACACCCCTACTTTAGGCTCACAGAAATCATCTCTGTTTAGTGTAACTGATCAGAATTTATTCAAACTAAAACCCATTTAATGCTAGTAAAGAGAAACTAGGATTAGAGTTAAAGTAGCCCTTCTATTAAAAGATATGGGACATGGATTTTTACCTGGGCATAATTATGTATAAAGGACATAAGAAATGCCATCTAAATCACTGCAGGGCGTCAAAAATGTGAAAATCATCACATTATTCAAGTTTTTTTATACATCAGCGTAAAACAAGAATTCGTTAATGAGCTAGGTGGTCACATGACCCGTGACGTCACAAAAACTTTCCAAGGAGCCAGCACTTGGGAATCTAATGTAAACAGGTTACCGAAATGGACACCATCAACAGTGATATTCCCAATGTTTCACAGAGATGTGAAGTTAGACCCTATCAATTTGAACCGATAGCTGGAAATTCACATGAACATAGATCTTGTCTTTACTCTGACGGGTCAGATGATTCTGAGAGTGAGAGTTCATTCAGTCCCCATGAAACTGAAAGCGGTCGGCTCGATAACACTTCCTGGTAAGTTAAAAACAATTCTGCTCAAAGGCTAATGATCTGTTGAAAGAAGTATTATTTTTGTATCATACATTGAAAGTTCATCATAGATCTAGCTAAAGTCCGTTGCAAGCTATTTTTTTTGCTGATATTTTTCGAGATTGATTGAGATACAATGCTTCCAGAGTCTGAGATGAAAACATTCAAAATGGCGAAACAAGTCAGAATTATGATAATCAATAATTGATACACCCAAAATTATAATACTAATCCTTACCTCGGCTTTCAGTCGCTTAGCGCAGAGGTCTTCAACAGGGGGGTCGCGAAATCGCACCGGATCACTCATATCAACAAAAATATTCCTGCCCTGTCCCCTGGCCTCCGTGCAGGGATGCAAACAGCGCGCCTTTCGGCGGATGCCGCCTTTTTCACGACTGAATTGCGCAGATCCGATTTAAAAAAAAAAAAAATAGCGATGTTGGTTCATGGAGCATGAGGCATGAAGTGTAAGGATGAGAGAGAGGCGGTTTGGGTCGGGAAGCTGCGCGCATTTGTGCAGCCTGGAGCAGGTGTGCGCGGCTTCCCGATTTGAACTGTTTTTTTTTTCTCATCCTTATGCTTCCTGTTTCATGTTTCATGAATTAATATCGCTCAGTACCTGAGTATTAATGTTGAAAGAATCCTCAGTGAAATGGTCCGAATACAGTTTGTGGGAAACAGTAGGTGCAAAGTTTTTTTCAACAGGTGTTCTGTAAAGTTATCCTACCAAGCCTACTGCGCATGCGCGAAGCCTACTGCGCATGCGCAGGTGAGCCCACATTTTCCTCAGCTTCGGGTCCTTGGGGAATGCAAAAAAACTTACTCCAGGGCATTTCCCATTGTAATTATTGCAACCATAAGCAGCACAATACACCATGATGTCCAATGTATGATGTCCAATGTACTTTAAAGACTATAAAAACAATTTTCTTGTCATCCACTTCTCCATTCATCTACCCGTTTGTGCTGTGCCCGAAAGTTTTTGTTACGTATGATCACGTGACAGCGGCTCTTCCGGTTGCAAAAAATGCATATCGGAAGTCGAGCAGAAATGACATATAATCATCACGAATATAACGATTTTGCTGAATTTAATAGATGATTTTGTATTTGTTGATGCAATTAATTCATATTTTTAATGGAAAGAAACTGATATAGCGTGCTATTATGTTTCATGTCCCATATCCTTTAACTACAGGTGATTTTAGTCGCCTCCTGGTTCAGCATTTTTAGTGAAGGCGTCACAGTTGACCTGCTTGAACTTCAAACTGTTTCTCCTCCTTTACAGCAGAGGTCTCAATCCCCTGATTACTGAACTGCTCACATCACCACCTGTCTAGAGGGATACACAGTCTTCTGCATAACCATTAAAACTACTCTTACTGTCAATCCTCCTGCTTATTAAGTTTGGAGTCTTTCACATGTGCAGTTCATTAGATGTGAGATTTTTTTCTCTAATTTTAACAAAATGTTTGGTTTTGGTTTTTTCCTGATTTTTAGGAGTGTAATTCATTCAGTCCAAGAGATCAGGGTCTTCAGGAATCAGCAGTGAGTCCATGAGCTCATATTCAAAAATGGAGAGCCGTGATCTGGACACAGATAATGCGACCCCACCCTCAGAAAAGCAGTAAGCTCATCTCATCTCATTATCTCTAGCTGCTTTATCCTGTTCTACAGGGTCGCAGGCAAGCTGGAGCCTATCCCAGCTGACTACGGGCGAAAGGCAGGGTATACCCTGGACAAGTCGCCAGGTCATCACAGGGCTGACACATAGACACAGACAACCATTCACACTCACACCTACGGTCAATTTAGAGTCACCAGTTAACCTAACCTGCATGTCTTTGGACTGTGGGGGAAACCGGAGCACCTGGAGGAAACCCACGCGGACACAGGGAGAACATGCAAACTCTGCACAGAAAGGCCCTCGCCGGCCACAGGGCTTGAACCCCAAACCTTCTTGCTGTGAGGAGACAGTGCTAACCACTACACCACCATGCCGCCTAATCAGCAGATAAAAAAATAAATAGATAAAAAAATAAATTAAATTCACCTCATGGTTCACCAAAGCTACTGATTCAATATCAAGTAAGTGATGTTACTTGATATCAAATCAGTATTCAATATCAAGTAACACCACTTACTTGATATCGAATCAGTAGCTTTGGTGAACCATAAAGAAAATTGTTTGAAGAAAATTGTTTATTTTCTTAAAAGAATTTTCTTGTTTTAAATACATTTACCTTTTGATTATCACGGCTTTTGTTTGGTCCTTCTGAAAAGTCAAATAAAAGTTTGGTAAGGCTTCTTTTAGCTTTTTGGCAGATATTTAGAGTCCTTACATGACACTTGTGAAACAAAATGTTCTCATTAGTATTAAATAATGCTTCTAAAACAATTTACTAGACTAAAGAAATTGCTTTCAGAGATGTTTATGATTATTACCCTAGGAAAGTGCGCTCCACTGAGCTCAAGTGCTGGGCCATTTCCAGGAAATAAGAGTTTGGGTCATGGTGAAAGCATGTGTGTCAGCCTCAGTTTGGAGGTTTCAGTTTCGAAAACTGTAAGAGGTAAGAGTAGAATAATATAAAGTACAGACATTTGGTATATTTTATTTCTGTGATTTTTAAATTGTTCATTTTTGGATTACGCTTCATTTTTGTGGCTACTGCCTCATAGAGTAAATATATATGCTATATTTACTGTATGGACATGGGATCAGAAAACAATTTTATTTATAAGCAGTAGCCACATAGACCCATAAGGTACCTTTTTTTTTGCAATATCTTCCTTCATATTCATCATAAGTGCCACCGGGTGAGGTTTGTTTTGCCCGAAAACACTTGTTTTTAAATATATTGTTAGGACTAGGACTGTTTTGGCCTCTAGAGGCCGCTGTTATTTCCTTTTCATGTCGTGTTTATTTTGGCCTCTAGAGGCCGCCACTGTTCCTGTGTTTTGTGTTTGTGTTAATTGCCTAATTATCTTCACCTGTGTCCTTAATTAGTTTGTCTATTTATACCCCTGAGTTCAGTCCTCTTGTCACGGAGTCTTTGTGCTGTTATGTTTATCTCCAGTTTCCTTTGTACTGTGTTTTTTGATCTTCTTAGCTTTTGAATTTTTGCACTTTGCTTTTCTTTTGGATTATACTCTTTGGTTTTTTTTTTGTCTTTTGTTTTGCCCTGTATATAGTGTATATAGTTTAAATAAACCTTTTGATTCTTTTTCTACTTCCGCCTCACGCCTCTGCATTTGAGTCATCCCCCTGGTGGCCTAGTGGGGGTTTGCTGGATTATCACACCAACGAACCAGGTTCGAATCCCAGCAATACCCTAACAGAAAGACTCCGTCATGACCGACTCAGCAGAGGCTGCTTCAACTGTCTACCCGGCCAACCTTCAGGGAATTATGGCAGCTTTGACACGCTTCGGAGCGACCATGGACGCTCATGGACGTACGCTCACCAGCCAACGTGAGGCCCTCGCTCGCCACGAGGAACTGCTTCAGCAAATTGGGAAAACCCTGGCACAGCTGACATCTCTGCCTGCATCTCCTGCTCCTGATCCAGTTCCTGCTCCTGATCCAGCTCCCACTCCTGCTCCAGTGCCTCCTGCAATGCTGCCTTCTTCACCTCGCGAACCCAGCCTTCCTGCACCACAGAGGTATGACGGCAAGCACAGTGAGTGCCGAGAGTTCCTTACCCAGTGTCAACTCACCTTTGAGCTTCAGCCTACCACCTACACCACGGATCGCCGCAAGATTGCCTTTGTGATCACCTTATTAGCTGGTAAGGCGCGAGCCTGGGCTACTGCTATCTGGCAAAGACAGGGACCTGAGTGCTTTGATTTCCAGCTGTTTTCTGAAGAGATGCTTCGGGTCTTCGATCAGGCAGACATCAGTACCGACGCAGCCCGAAAGCTCATGTCCATCCGGCAAGGAGGAAGCGTCGCAGATTACGCCATCTCGTTCCGAACACTCGCAGCAGTAAGTGGATGGAACGAGACTGCCCTGGTGTCAGCCTTCCACCATGGTCTGTCTGACCCCATCAAGGACGGTCTGGCCTCTACTGGATGCCCAAGTGACCTCAAAACCCTCATCTCACATGCTATTCGTCTGGACAACAGGATGAGAGAACGCCACCAAGCCTTGAGCCCCCCCAGCCTCCCTACCTCTACCTGGAGACCGTCTACCTCCTTCAGTGACTGCCCAGAACCCATGCAAGTGGGTCATACTCGCCTCTCCGCATCTGAGAGGGAGCGCAGAAGGAGGGACAAGTGCTGCATCTACTGTGGCAAGCCTGGTCACTTCCGAGCATCATGTCCCGAACTCTTGGGAAAAGGACCGCCCCGTCCAGCCGAGGGAGGGTTGTGACGGGGCCTACCCTCTCTCCCGGACTCCCTGGCTAAGGAATCTACATCCCGGTCTCCATCTCCTGGGGTGAGTCTGTCCACTCTTGTCAAGCTTTGATAGACTCAGGGGCGGCTGGGAACTTTATGGATATTCACTTCGCCCAAAGCATCAATATTCCGACTGCACCTCTTGAAGTCCCACTGTCTGTGTCTGCCCTCGATGGCCAAGCGTTAGGTGATGGAAGAGTCACCCAAGTTACTTCTCCAGTTTTCCTCCAGTCTCAAGGTCACAAGGAAGAAATATCCCTGCACCTGATTCCTTCACCTGAGTTCCCAGTTATTCTAGGCCTTCCTTGGCTTACTCGCCACAACCCTCGCATAGACTGGGTAACAAGCCAGGTTGTGGAATGGGGCCCTGCATGCCATGCCTCTTGTCTGCTCTCTAGCTCTCCTGTGTCTCCTGCCGAGCCCCCTGATCTCACCGAGTTATCTCAAGTTCCCACAGAGTACTGGGATCTCAAGGAGGTATTCAGCAAGAGCAGGGCCGCCGTTCTTCCTCCGCACCGGGCCTACGACTGTGCCATCGACTTGCTCCCTGGGACTACCCCTCCTCGTGGCAGACTGTTTTCACTCTCTCAGCCAGAACGCAAGGCCATGGAGGAATACCTCAAAGATGCCCTGGTCCCTGGGTTCATTCGACCCTCCACTTCACCTGCTGGAGCCGGCTTCTTCTTTGTCGGCAAGAAGGATGGGGGGCTCCGACCATGTATTGATTACAGGGGCCTGAATAAGATCACTGTGCGCAACCGATATCCCCTTCCGCTGATGTCCACAGCTTTCGACCTGCTCCAAGGCGCCACCGTCTTCACCAAGTTGGACCTACGGAACGCATACCACCTCATCCGTATCCGACAGGGAGACGAGTGGAAGACTGCCTTTAACACCCCATCTGGGCACTACGAATACCAGGTGATGCCCTTCGGACTCACCAACGCACCAGCTGTTTTTCAGGCCCTAATCAACGACGTCTTAAGGGACATGATTAACCTATACGTTTTTGTCTACCTCGACGACATCCTTATCTTTTCCAAGACCGTGCAGGAGCACCGCCACCATGTCCGCCAGGTTCTCCAGAGGCTGCTACAGAACAATCTGTTCGCCAAGGCCCAGAAATGCGAATTTCATGTTCCCGAGGTCTCCTTTCTGGGATTTATTGTACGGACAGGCCAACTCCAAATGGACCCTGCCAAGACCCTGGCCGTCCGGGATTGGCCTACTCCCAAGTCCGTTAAGGAGGTTCAGCGGTTCTTAGGATTCGCTAACTTCTACCGCAAGTTCATCAGGAACTTCAGTTCTGTGGCAGCACCCATGTCAGACCTCACCAAAGGGACAGGTGGATCTTATGGCTGGTCTCCTCAGGCAGAAAAGGCGTTCAAAGACCTCAAGGACCGCTTCTGCACGGCACCCATTCTGGTTCTCCCGGACACCTCCCAACCATTCATCGTGGAGGTGGACGCCTCGGACAGTGGTGTCGGCGCGGTGCTCTCTCAACGTTCGGAAGGAAAGCTGCACCCCTGCGCTTACTTCTCCCACCGCCTGAGTCCTGCGGAGTCCCGGTACGATGTGGGGGATCGAGAACTGCTAGCGGTCAAACTGGCCCTTGAGGAGTGGAGGCACTGGCTGGAGGGAGCACAAAATCCATTCCTGGTTTGGACTGACCACAAGAACCTGGAGTACCTCCAGCAAGCCAAGAGACCGAACCCTCGACAGGCTAGGTGGGCCCTGTTTTTCAGTCGGTTTGACTTCACCCTCTCATACCGCCCCGGCTCCAAGAACACCAAACCTGACGCACTGTCCAGACTGTTCTCTGCCACTAACAGGGAGAATGAAGTCGGGCCTATTATCCCTGTGTCCCGGATTGTGGCCCCTGTCCGCTGGGGTATTGAGGAGGCTGTTCGACGAGCCCAACGCCAGGACCCCGGTCCTGGGACGGGGCCACCGGGCCTCTTGTACGTCCCACATCAAGCCCGGGCCAAGGTTCTCCAGTGGGGTCACTCTTCCCCTCTCACCGCCCACCCGGGAGCTCGGAGGACCCTGGACTTCCTGAAAAGACGCTTCTGGTGGCCTAACATGGAGAAGGAAGTAAGGTCATTTGTCCTGTCCTGTGAGGTTTGCACCAGAACCAAGAACCCACGACAGCGTCCCCAGGGTCTCCTGCATCCTCTGACCATTCCCCGGCGTCCCTGGTCCCACGTGGCAGTCGACTTTATCACGGGTCTCCCTGAGTCACAAGGTAACACGGTCATTTTGGTCTTAGTTGACAGATTCTCCAAGGCCTGCCGCTTCATACCACTGTGCAAACTCCCCTCTGCTCTTGAAACTGCGAAACTTTTGTTTAATCATGTCTTCCGAGTCTTTGGTCTTCCACAGGACATCGTCTCAGACCGAGGGCCCCAGTTCTCCTCCCGAGTGTGGCACGGGTTCTGCAAGGTCATCGGAGCCACTGCCAGCCTCTCCTCTGGGTTTCACCCACAGTCCAATGGTCAGACGGAGAGGCTCAACCAGGACCTGGAAACCACCCTGCGAGGCCTGGCTATGGATAACCCGACATCGTGGAGCACCTGGCTGCCATGGGCGGAGTACGCCCACAACACCCTGCAGTCATCGGCCACCAAGCTGTCGCCATTCCAGTGCCAATTCGGGTTCCAGCCACCTCTGTTCCCGGACCAGGAGGAGGACGCGGGGGTGCCCTCGGTCAACCAATATGTGAGACGGTGTCGCAAGACCTGGAGCAAGGTCAGGAAGACCCTCATACAGACCTCCAGAACCAACCAGACTCAGGCCAACCGCCATAGAAGACCTGCACACGCTTTCCGCCCTGGGCAGCGTGTTTGGCTGTCCACTAAGGACCTTCCACTGCGGGTGGAGAACCGCAAGCTTGCTCCTCGCTACATTGGCCCCTTCAAGGTGGTGCGCAGGGTGAACCCTGTCTCCTACCGGCTCCAGTTGCCCCGGACTCTGAGGATCAACCCCACTTTCCATGTTTCCCTGTTACGGCCCGTACTGACGTCTACGTATGCCCCTGCCCCTAGGAACCCCCCACCCCCCCGCATCTTCCAGGGGCAGACTGTGTTCACTGTGAATCGCCTGCTTGACTCCCGCCGGGTCCGCGGCGGGTTGCAATATCTGGTGGACTGGGAGGGCTATGGTCCTGAGGAGCGCTGCTGGGTTCCTGCTCGGGATGTCCTTGATAAAGAACTATGTCGGGACTTCCATTCGGCCCATCCGGATCGCCCTGGGAACGTCAGGAGACGCTCCTAGAGGGGGGGGTCCTGTTAGGACTAGGACTGTTTTGGCCTCTAGAGGCCGCTGTTATTTCCTTTTCATGTCGTGTTTATTTTGGCCTCTAGAGGCCGCCACTGTTCCTGTGTTTTGTGTTTGTGTTAATTGCCTAATTATCTTCACCTGTGTCCTTAATTAGTTTGTCTATTTATACCCCTGAGTTCAGTCCTCTTGTCACGGAGTCTTTGTGCTGTTATGTTTATCTCCAGTTTCCTTTGTACTGTGTTTTTTGATCTTCTTAGCTTTTGAATTTTTGCACTTTGCTTTTCTTTTGGATTATACTCTGGTTTTTTTTTTGTCTTTTGTTTTGCCCTGTATATAGTGTATATAGTTTAAATAAACCTTTTGATTCTTTTTCTACTTCCGCCTCACGCCTCTGCATTTGAGTCATCCCCCTGGTGGCCTAGTGGGGGTTTGCTGGATTATCACACCAACGAACCAGGTTCGAATCCCAGCAATACCCTAACATATATTTGGTGTGAAAGACCTTAAACATAGAATCAACTTGGCTACAGGACATTGAACTTTGAAAAAAACTGCACAATGATGCACAAAGCTGTCTCTGCTTCATACAATGTATAAGGGTGTTATCAAATTGGCTCTTGAGCAAATATTAATGCATAATAGTTACATAACAGGATATTGATTTGTAATTTTTTAAAAACTTTTTAATGTCAGTAGAAAATACTTGGTTTTAGAAATATGCTACAGCACACATGTACATGAAAATACTGTCTGGGAAAATATGTAGTTAACCATGCACAATTTCTATTGTAATTGTGAAAATGATCATGACTTTCAAGATGTGAACAGTTATACTTGACTTGTAGTTCTGCTATAATTATTATATGTAGTTGTAGCCTATTTATGCTTTGAAAAGACATTGTTCTGAAAATATTTTAGGCTACATTAAAAACTGCAATTTACAAGTCTGGTCTGTTGGTTCTGTACATATGAACAAGAATGCCACACCCTATTGAAGGGTCATCAGGCAGGTGGTGAAATAATGACAGAAGACAATAAGACTAAAACCACGAGGAAATTAAAGCCAGGACCATTACTGAAGGCACAAGGCGACAGCAGCAGGAAAGTGATTTTCATCTCATTCATCTCATCTCATTATCTCTAGCCGCTTTATCCTTCTACAGGGTCGCAGGCAAGCTGGAGCCTATCCCAGCTGACTACGGGCGAAAGGCGGGGTACACCCTGGACAAGTCACCAGGTCATCACAGGGCTGACACATAGACACAGACAACCATTCACACTCACATTCACACCTACGGTCAATTTAGAGTCACCAGTTAACCTATCCTGCATGTCTTTGGACTGTGGGGGAAACCGGAGCACCCGGAGGAAACCCACGCGGACACGGGGAGAACATGCAAACTCCACACAGAAGGGCCCTTGCCGGCCCCGGGGCTCGAACCCAGGACCTTCTTGCTGTGAGGCGACAGCGCTAACCACTACACCACCGTGCCGCCAAGTGATTTTCAAATTTTCAAAAAAAAACCCCAAAAAACATTTATTTGTGTTATTATATGTAGGCTTAGTTATAGCCTATTCATGCTCATTATCCATTCTTTACAAAGACATTGTTCAAACTATATTTTAGATGAAATCCAGCAATTTACAATCCGAGTGTGTTGGTTCTGTGTGTTTGAGGAAGAACGCTGCACCAGTAGGTGGCGCTAAAGCTTCCTGGTCCAATAAGGTTTCCGAACAAGAACAGAATACAGTTTCAAGAAGCACCAGTCTTGAGTTTCCCAGAATAGACCAGCACAAAATGACGCATTAACTCGTATTTTACGCTTTAAATCGTAGTTTCCGCGTTAAAACGTCATTTAAATTAAATATTAACGAGTAATTACACGTTAAAACGCAATTACGCCTTAACAAGTACAAGTTAGCACAACAGCGTCATTAGTTTTGGTCCCAATGGCCTTCCATATATAGCGGCGCTTGTTCGGAGACGCCTTGTTCCTCATCGGGGTTTTATGGAAACTCGTCTCGAGACCGTGATTTATTTGTCACGCGCTCTAAGACTCGACACATGATTCGAAGACTCGGATTCATCTGACCATCACTACCATCCAACTGTGTGCAGCGTTTACTGAAATAAATGGCCTGTATTTAGAAGAGCTCTAATTAACAACACCTGGGTGTGCTTTGCTTTTCTTGCTTTCAGGTGTGTGTCAGCGTCAGGTGTCTAAATTCTCTGGATTTTTTTATTCTTAGAGGAAAAAAAACCCAATATACTACACTATTTAGTCACTGTATCAGAAACAGCTGTTATATACAGGGAGGTCATATTGTAGCTGTGAAAAATAATAATGTGATAATCAGGATAAAATGTGAAATCTTTCTCAGCTGCCTTCTTTTCTTTTTCACATGAGAGATTATTATTAATGGCAGCACTTTTTCTTGGTAATTAAAGTGGACTGGATTTGCAGTGTAACTTCAGAACAACAAAACATCAAGAGTCTCCCTGACCGAGGAAACATTTCAATTTCACTGTTTGCTTTTTCAATTTAAAATTCATCTCAAAGAGCCGAATCAAAGAGTCGATTCATTCCCTGAACGATACATCACTCGGAGTGAATCAGTTCTCCTGAAGTCAAAGTGTTTCTCTTTCAGCTGAGACGCCGTTATGTTGCTGTTGGGAGAAAATAATAATAAAAACTCCAACTCCAGGCAGAACCGGTGAGATTAATGAAGCCCAGCATGGAGTGCTGAGTAAAAGTAAGTGCACAGTAAAAATCATAGTGTCAATTTTACTCTTTAAGAGTTGAATTTAACTCTCTGTCAGATAACATTTGGTCCCACTCAAAATCAGTGTAAAATTTACTCTATAGCCAGTGTAAGATTTTTAGAGTTAATTTTACTCTATTTTGTGTCAAAATTAACAATGATCATCACCCTGCAGAGTAGATTTTGTCGTTGTGTGCAAGTGGGAATTAACTCTCACTTTTGACACTACCATTTAGACGATTTTACTCTGCATAGTGTTATAACTACTCTGTCCAGAGGAAAATAGGTTTACACTGCAATATTGACACTCCATTTTTTTACTGTGTGCTGTGTTGGAGAGAAATGTGGTTGTATTTGACTGAGCTCGTGTAAAAACAGCAGTAAAACTGCGGAACTGAAATCATCTTCCCTGTAAAGCTGCTGTTTATCGGCTGTGTGTTCTATATTCGAGTTTCTCTCTTCAGTTTCTCATCTATTAAACACTCAGAGAGTTTGGGGGAGTGTAACTGGAAATCACATTTTTGGGTAGTTTGCACTTTAGCGACTGTAACACCAGAATGAATATATATATATATATATATATATATATATATATATATATATATATATATGTCTGTTTGTATGTATATGGCGAAAGTGCGGTTGTCCCAAGAGAGTGAAGTGAAACTATTTGAGACTCAGTTAGTCATCATGAGGATCAGCGATATTTAGAAGTTGTTTAATGGCTGAATGCAGGTGTAATGTCCTGGTAGCAGTGTTTTTCTCATAAAGAGTGTCTTTAGGCTGCTTTCTTCTTCTCCTTCTCCTCGTTAGGGGTTGCTACAGTGGATCTGTTCTGCATATTTGATTTGGTGTCGGTTTTACACCAGATGCCCTTCTTGACCCAACTGTCCCCAGTCTGGGCTTGGGACCAGCATTAAAGGTCCCATGGCATGAAATTTTCACTTTCTGAGGTTTTTTAATGTTAAAATGAGTTCCTCTGACCTTCTTAAGTCACCCCAGTGGCTAGAAATTTCATAATGTGTAAACCAAACTATGTCCAATTACACTATGTTGAGAATGGCGCGTCAAAATGGCGCGTTGATAAACTCTTCCCTTGCCTACGTCAGCAAGGGAGATGATCCCCATGCCCCCCCCCCCCCCCGGATTCCCACCCACTGTATGGATTGCCCGCCCAGCTCAAAAGTTGCAACCAAACATGGAAGTTGCACTGTACATGGATGTGACAACACAGAAAGGAGTCTGTTTTCACTGCCGACGGGAGAGCCCCTGAAGACGCGGTGGCTTAATTTTATTTACTCCAATAATACGCCGTCGAGTCTACCTAAGACGGTGTATGTTTGTCGGAAACATTTTCCTGAGGAATGTTTCCACAACTTGGGACAGTACAGGGCAGGTTTTGCACATCAACTGTCACTGAAGCCTGGGTCCGTACCAAGCATCCCTGCCGCATCAGCCTCAAACACCGAACAAGTAAGTGTATAACTGTTAAGTCATTTTGCCGTGTTTTAAAATCGGTGCCACGTTAGCCTTGCAATGGCTACATTAGCTGTGCAGCTAACCGCTTCCTGCAGTTAGCCAGGTACTCTGCGCTACAAAACCAAAAAGCATGCAGCATGCTCTGTTAAACTGAGTTTAGTCTGGAAATTGACTGTAACTTATGAGCTTATGTTTTGCCGTGTTTTAAAATCGGTGCCACGTTAGCCTTGCAATGGCTACATTAGCTGTGCAGCTAACCGCTTCCTGCAGTTAGCCAGGTACTCTGCGCTACAAAACCAAAAAGCATGCAGCATGCTCTGTTATAATAGCCTATCAAAACAGTTTTTACAAAGACACCCACATTCTTTTTTTTTAAGTCACTCGTTCATTTTATTTGTTTGTTTGTTCAGTAAAAACCCAAACATTTGTTGAATTTATTTTATTTCCTCACGTCACACCTTAATGACGTCAGCGTGCGGTATTTTTCCCTTCGCGGTTTGTTCCTTCTCTCTCGCCATAGTAAGACACCCACATCCGCTTCTTCTGACCCACTGGAGGTAGCGTCACAGTGCTGTTAGCAAATCAGAGGTAACACGTTTACATGTCATGAATATTAATGATAAGACCTGCCCCCACCCTCTACCCTTCCCCGCCTCCTGCTTCTCATTAGCAAAACGACGCACTGGGAAAAGCGCTGAAATGGGGCTTTCTACCAGGAGGCTATATCTACGTGCCGAGGGTTCATTTCGAGAAAGGCTGCGGATATAACATCCGGAAACCTCCACGAGCCCGTTTAAAGCATCAACAAACCACCATGCCATGGGACCTTTAAGTCTGTATAAGTATATTAGGCTGCTTTCTTGCCTTTGCAACAAAGAGTCTCTGTGTTCTTGGTCATGCTGATGGGAAACAAAATGAGGAAACGTAACCCAAGGAGCTGCTGACTCTGGATTATTATTGGTTTGTTCCTGTGTCTTTCAGGGAGACTGTGAGCTGGACTAGTGAATAGAGTAAAGTCTGGTTCAGAAAACAAGATGCCATGTCTCAGCATTTTGAGCACAACTGACAATATATTTAGTATCACGGTTCATGTGATCCCTCAGTAAAAACAGATCATGGATCGTTCACGGTGTAAAACAGTCATATCACGCACCCCTACTTTAGGCTCACAGAAATCATCTCTGTTTAGTGTAACTGGTCAGAATTTATTCAAACTAAAACCCATTTAATGCTGGTAAAGAGAAAGTAGGATTAGACTTAAAGTAGCCCTTCTATTAACTACAGATGATTTTAGTCACCTCCTGGGTCAGCTTTTTTAGTGAAGGCATCACAGCTGACCTGCTTGGACTTCAAACTGTTTCTCCTCCTTTCCAGCAGAGGTCTCAATCCCCTGATTACTGAACTGCTCACCTCACCTCCTGTCTGGAGGGGGACACACGTCTTCTGCATAACCATTAAAACTACTCTTACTGTCAATCCTCCTGCTTATTGATTTTGGAGTCTTTCACATGTGCAGTTCATTAGATGTGAGGTTTTTTTTCTCCAATTTTAACAGAATGTTTGGTTGTTGTTTTTTTCCTAATTTTTAGGAGTGTAATTCATTCACTCCAAGAGATCAGTGTCTTCAGGAATCAGCAGTGAGTCCATGAGGTGTGTGTTCATACACTAATGTTCAAAAATGGAGAGCCGTGATCTGGACACAGATAATGTGACCCCACCCTCAGAAAAGCGGTAAGCTGCCATGTTCTAATATTTTAGTCATTAACTGTTCATATCTGAAATATGGAGTGAATATATCTGGAACGATAAACTGAACAAAAATTTAAAGTGAGAATGAAAAGTTAAGTCACCACTTGAAAAAATGCCAGATTCTGTTCATTGTTAGTAAAATTATGTTCTTATAAAAGTAAAAATGCAGTCGTATGAGGCAATAAGCCACGATATGAATCGTATCACAATCCAGGCTTCACAGGACCAGACTGATGAGGTGGTGTTGACACAAAACATTACATTTTAAAGTGTAAAACATTTATTTTGATTTGTAAAGCCAGCAAATCAAACCACTGCAATATCAATACAGTCGGGGTGTTAAACTCAGATCCTGTGTCAAATCCAGGCGTTTATTTTCACCTGCATTTCAGACCGTGGCCAATCCAGCTGTGATAGAAACTGGAGTGCACATATGTATATACAGTGGTTTACTGTAACTACCTTCAGATGGCTCTGCTGCAGATCTGCTGTGAAATCTGGATAGTGTGAAAATGTTAAGCAGTCGTGTTCTACAGGCTGTTTCAGTTTTATTGTTTCCAAGTTCACGCGGGCCGAATGAAATGAGGCTGTGGGCCTGGAGTTTGACCCATGTGCCATAACACTTCCTTCAGATGAGCTTCACTTTCTGGACTGTTCAGTCAGCATGCTTTGAGGCAGTTAGGTTTCCACTCTATAACTCTGTGCTCTGTGGGCTACGACCTCTGGTGCTGCCACCTAGTGTGTAAAAAGTAGTAGAGCTCATAAAGAATATTAAACAGAAATATCGCAATACATGATATGAGCAGCAAATTAATCTCTCCCAGTATTTTGTATTGTGATATTCGAGACAATGAAATTCTGTCTCATGCCTCCTCTATAATGTTGTACAGTAAACTCCAGATGAAAAGATCAGACTCACCAGAACCCAGCTGTGTCTCCATGAAGAGTGAGGAGTCTATGATTCTTCCTTTGAGCTTTAACAGTGAAAACCCCTCATCTGTACACAGGTAACATCCCATAATTCTCATAGTTAGTCACTGTAGAGAGAAAGACTGTGTCATTCCTTGATCCAGTCCAGATTATCATCAGCATTTATTAGTTTGTGGTACTTTAATTAGGTCCTAATGTGGTGGCTACAATACTTTCATGAAACATTTTAGAGTAATTAAGATCAATAATGGCACAGTTCAGTGTTTCACAGTGTCACATACAGGATAAGGCAGAAAGTGCATCTGGATGTGACACTAAGTCAGAGTAAATGCTTACAAGATAATTAAAATAACCAGTAACAATTAATAATAACCAGTGTAAATGGTGAATATAAAGGACTGTCTATAATGTTGTACAGTAAACTCCAGATGAAGAAATCAGACTCACCGGAACCCAGCTGTGTCTTCATGAAGAGTGATGAGTCTATGATTCTTCCTTTGAGCTTTAACAGAAACCCCTCATCTGTACACAGGTAACATCCCATAATTCTCAAAGTTAAAGTCACAATTAAAGGCTGTGCTACACTGTCATTAGCAGCTATATTTGATTTAATATATATTATTGTCTCTCATTCTACTGTACAGTTTTTATGATATCATAGTTTCTTAGTCTTTAGTAATTCAGCAAGACTTTCAGGAAATGCTTTTGAGGAGTGTAAACATTTATGAAGGTCAAAATCTTTTCCATGTAATGTTTTAAATGCTCAAGCAAGAAATGCTAATATAAACAAAAAACAATATGGAATTATTACTACTACTACTAATGATAATAACAATCATGATCATAAAACATTGTGGTTAAAATCCCGGCCCCACTGAGATCACTGTTACTTGGCCGTGTCTCCATGAAAAGCAATGTGTCTTAGTGTTTCTGTAAAATATAATAGAAAATGGAGACCCTTTATTTGAACACAATGACTATTTACCATAAATCACATCACTGACATTACAGTATTTTATTAATAATAATGAAAATCAGCATTTTCCTCAACCTGAACTCCCACCTCCCAAAAACATGTCAGTAGGTCGACTGATCACTAAATTGCCCCTAAAATCATGGACTGGTGGATCATCCAGGGTGGAGTATAATTCTGGATCGAGTTGCAGATTTTATACCTGTGAACATTTCTGTCCGGCTTTCTGAAAAATACACATCTGCTTTTGTATCCATTTAAAACACATTATCTGTTCATTCTGTATGATGGAGTGATATTCTGTTCCATCCCTAATGACCATATAGGAATGAAAAATGAGAAAAACTCACATTAAAACCGGGCAGATATTTTTTCTCCAGTTCCACAATATTTTTGTCGTGTTGTATTCAGCACTGTGCTCTCTAAATGTTAATGCACTCCTAAAGAATTATTGTAGTAAAATTATGGCTAAAGTTTAGATTGAAGGATTAAAATGATGAAAGTTATTGTCTTTAACAGCAACAATTTTTGTTCCCAGTGTTTTACAGATGGCAGGAGACAGAATAGAAAAGATCTTCATCACAGATACAGGGTAAGATCAAACCCAACACCATGACCGTGACACTGACGCACTGGTATTATAAACCTCTCTGCTGTTATTTCATAGAGACTGATTAGATTATAGAAAACATACAGGAGAATAAAACAAATGCACAGTGAGAACATCATAAAGAACTACACTACCGTTCAAAAGTTTGGGGTCACCCAGACAATTTTGTGTTTTCCATGAAAAGTCACACTTTTATTTACCACCATAAGTTGTAAAATGAATAGAAAATATAGTCAAGACATTTTTCTGGCCATTTTGAGCATTTAATCGACCCCACAAATGTGACGCTCCAGAAACTCAATCTGCTCAAAGGAAGGTCAGTTTTATAGCTTCTCTAAAGAGCTAAACTGTTTTCAGCTGTGCTAACATGATTGTACAAGGGTTTTCTAATCATCCATTAGCCTTCTGAGGCAATGAGCAAACACATTGTACCATTAGAACACTGGAGTGATAGTTGCTGGAAATGGGCCTCTATACACCTATGGAGATATTGCACCAAAAACCAGACATTTGCAGCTAGAATAGTGTATAGAGTGTATTTCTGATTAGTTTAAAGTGATCTTCATTGAAAAGAACAGTGCTTTTCTTTCAAAAATAAGGAAATTTCAAAGTGACCCCAAACTTTTGAATGGTAGTGTATCTGTGGAAACCAGTTAGAAAAACTGTGATCGTAAACTCTAATAATTGGAGCCCATGTCTCACTGTGTCTTCCAACCTCACCTTGTCACACAGACACGCCCCAAAATCTGCTGCTGGAAATAAAGTCCAGAAAAAGTTCCAATTAAATCTGATGAAGAAGTTTCAGTGTTTAAATGGAGTGATAATAAAGCAGGAAAACCGAGTGCTCCTGAATGAGATCTACACAGAGCTCTACATCACAGAGGGAGACAGTGGAGACGTCAATAAAGAACATGAGGTGAGACAGATCGAGGCAGTGTCCAGGAGAAAAACAACAGAGGAAACACCAATCAAATGCAATGACATCTTTAAGCCCTTATCTGAAGACGACGAACCCCTCAGAACTGTAGTGACAAAGGGAGTGGCTGGTATCGGAAAAACAGTCTCTGTGCAGAAGTTCATTGTGGACTGGGCTGAAGGGAAAGCAAATCAGGACGTCCACCTCATATTTCCACTTCCTTTCAGAGAGCTGAATGTGATGAAGGACCAAAAACTGAGTCTGATGGAGCTCCTTCATGTCTGTTTTAAGGAGAACAAAGAAAGAGAAATGTCCAGGTTGGAAAAGGTTCTGTTCATTTTTGATGGATTGGACGAGTGTCGTTTCCCTCTGGATTTCCAGAACACAGTGAGTGTGTGTGATGTAACTGACTCAGCATCAGTGCATGTGCTGCTGATAAACCTGATCAAAGGGAATCTGCTTCCCTCTGCTCTCATCTGGATCACCTCCCGACCAGCAGCAGCTGATCAAATCCCCTCTGAGTATGTCCATCGAGTCACAGAGGTACGAGGGTTCAATGACCCACAGAAGGAGGATTACTTCAGGAAGAGGGTCAGTGATCAGAGCCTGGCCGAGAACATCATCACACACCTGAAGTCATTAAGAAGCCTCTACATCATGTGCCACATCCCAGTCTTCTGCTGGATTTCTGCCGCTGTCCTAGAGAGAATCTTGGGTGAAGCAGAGAGTGGAGAGATCCCCAAGACTCTGACTCAAATGTACACACACTTCCTTATCATTCAGACAAACATCATCAGAGGGAAGTACTCAAAGAAGCAGGAGAGTGATGAAGAAATGCTTCTCAAACTTGGAAAACTGGCTTTTCAGCAGTTGAAGAAAGGCAACCTGATCTTCTATGAAGAAGACCTGAGAGAGTGTGGCATTGATGTGACAGAAGCAGCAGTGTACTCAGGTGTGTGTACGCAGATCTTCATAGAGGAGTTTGGGCTTCACCAGAGTAAAGTGTACTGCTTTGTTCATCTGAGCGTTCAGGAGCATCTCGCAGCTCTGTATGTGCATCTGACCTTCATGATGGAAAAGAGAAATGTTCTTGATCAGGATGAGTCCAGTTATTTGTATTTTCGGTCCTTTCAGACAATTTTAGATTTCCACAGGAGTGCTGTAGATCAGACCTTAAAAAGTCAGACTGGACATCTGGATCTGTTCCTCCGCTTTCTTCTGGGTCTCTCACTGGAGTCCAATCAGAAACTCTTACGTGCCTTAGTAACACAGACAGGAAGTAGCTTCAGGACAGAAAAGAAGAAAACAGTTCAGTACATTAAGGAGAAGATCAGTGAAAACCTTCCTCCGGAAAAATCCATCAATCTGTTCCACTGTCTGAATGAACTGGGTGACGATTCTCTAGTGGAGGAAATCCAACGCTACCTGAAATCTGGAAAACAAAGTGAACTCTCTCCTTCACAATTGTCTGCTCTGGTGTTTGTGTTACTGACTTCAGCACAGGAGCTGGAGGAGTTTGACCTGAGTAAATATACCAGTACAGAGAAGATAACAGATGAGATTCTTGTGAAGGTGATGCCTGTGATTGCAGCATCCAGAAAAGCAATGTAAGTAAAGCTGAATATAACTGTTCTACTGTTCCACTGTTAGAAAGAGAGAAACTGAAAGCATTTTGACAAATCTGCACTTTGGGACAAAATCCACAACTCCATTACTCGAGTGAAAGTAAAGATCCTCCTGGTCAAATGTTACTCCAATACAAGTGAAAGTTGTTCAGCCGAATTTTTACTTGAGTTACAGTGCTGGAGGATTTGCTTTTAAAAACACTTTAGTCTTCAAAATTACTTTTTCATGATTTGTTTTTGTTTTCTTTTTAATCTCAAGTTGTTGTTGGATTGTTGCCACAATGCATTTACAGAATCTAATGACTCGGAAACAACCTAATGAATGCAGTGACTTGCTTGTAGAACCTGTAGAATAAAAAGTGTGTAGAATGATATAAAGCCTGTAGAAATGCCGATAGAAACACAATTGAATCGACAAAAGGACAGGGTTTTCGTTGTTGTTGTTTGTTTGTTTTGAACACCCCCAGCCTGTCAAATACACACAGAGTGCACACGTATACAGAGAGAGAGATTGATTTGTGGGTAATTCTAAGGATCTGTGATGCCTGCTGGAAGAGAAGATCAGGGAGGATTGGGAATCGAGCAGCAGTCGTTTGTTTTCACCCGATTCCAAAACCTGTAGCGTCATAGCAACCATCGAAAGACACGGACAAAAAGCCCAGAAACTCCTCCTTACCTGGGCAACAACGGTACAGGATTTATTTTGTAGTGTCCTGATCCCCAGATCTTTAACCCAGACACATATAAAAAGTTGTTCTCCTCCATGCTCTTCCATGTGTTAATCTGTGTGTCCATGTAGAACTATGTCTGCAGCACCAGCACGGGCGATTGCTCTAAGACAACGAGGGAGGCTCAGCCTCCTCTAAAAATGACGAACATCGTGTAGGATGAATTGCACTAGGCTTATGTTATAGCCGACCTTATAACATTGCTATTTCAGATCCAGAATCATAGAAATATATGTGCTCAACCCAACTACAGTGTGAAATCATTCCGTTATAACTTTCCCCAGTTCGCCTAATGTGTGCGTGAGTTCTTCCTTCTCGTGACAGCGCGATGCAGCCCAGCCTCAGTGCACTTCAATGGCATTTGGGAGCTCTGCGCTTGTCAATCTCAAAATGCAAGACGGTTATTGGACAAATACTGCGTAAATGCCCGCCCACGGACTCCCAGCCTCACAGTGGGAGGGACATGGCAGTTTCCACGAGGAGACTGGTGATTGGTGAAAGCGGCCGGATATTTTCTTTGATTGACAGCTCGTTTCAAATATAGACAGGCAGCGGTGAATTTCAGTTCAGTCCCATGCGGATTCGCGAGTGCTGTGGTGTATTGTAAGAGATCAGCTTACATTTCGATTTCATTCATTACATACGGTTTCTACCAGCTTTTTTAGTTTGTATATATTTTCATTGTAAATAAAGTGTAAATATAGTGTTGTCAAGTTTGCTATCTTAGTTCCAGAAATTTCATTTATTTGAGTGACTGAACTTGAACTTGAGGGGGCTAGTCAGCTTGCAAGAAAGCTGCGCACAGATGTCAAGCATTGCTGATTTAATTTTGGCGAAGCCATTTGCCAGTCTTCCTTTCCAGGAAAAAATTAAAATTAAAGAGCAGGGTAGACCAACGCCTCAAATTGACTTGGTGAAAAAGGTAGGGAATAATACTCATTCCTTTCAGCTCTCCTGGTACGAGAAAGTGAATTGGCTAACAGCAAGTGACCCACATCAACAACAGTAAATAGGCTACTTTAGTGATATGTCATGGATGGACCAAAAATATAGAATCTATTTAAAATGTTTATGATGAGTATATTACCGTATTGGCCCGAATATAAGACGACCCTGAATGTAAGACGACCCCCCCCCTTTTCCAAGTTCATCTTTGGGGAAAAAGTTTTTTGAAGACCAAATGTTCATTCATATAAAGTGTATTTATTTCAAAATTCTGTTTAAAATTAGAGGCTTTTGTTTTTCACATTTAAATAGAGGTCATTTCAGTCTCATTTCCGTAAACACTTTTCATAGAAGTAAAAAAAGAGGCTAAACTGCAGGCTACTAGACAAGCCAAATTAAAACATTTAAATTGCATTAATTCAACAAATTTGTCAGGTTTAGATTGAAAGTTCATAAACTTCAGAATGTCAATGCATTAACTTCCCATAGCCTACGGGTATATGGAATAAATTTGCAGAACAGTGCAAATGCTTTAAACAATGCATTAAACAATACATTAAGGTTTACAATAATAAACAACTGAAACAATGGAAAGGGTAGTTTGCTAAATTACAGCTACTCAGCACAGAGATCCTCAGCCTCACTTTGCTCACTCTCACTGTCCTCACTTTCACTTTCGTTTTTGGCGGCATTTTGTCTAGTCCGCGAATTTAAGACGACCCCCCTTTTTAAGAGCTATTTTTTACAACAAAAACACCGTCTTATATTCGAGCCAATACGGTATATTGGAATATATATTTTTCTGGATATGAATTAAACACAGCTACAATTTGGAAAACATTTTTAAACAAAAACACAGCCGAGAACATTTCACACTACAGACCTGGATTAAAAGTGAAGGGTTATCAAAATTGTCAATAAAACATTTCTCAGTCAAAATAAGTAAAATATAGGGAAAGTGTCATTGAATGAAATGTGTGGCACCCAGCTCTATGTTTGGCTCCCCAAGGTCAGTGCTTGTGCCTATTCCAGAACACTCTGCTGTTACTGCTGAGGTTCCTGACAAAGAGCTGCTTTCAATAATGATCAATTTTTTAAACAACATGCCACATGCCACAATTTTAAAATATAAAATGTTAAAATATACCCCCCCCCAACACCACCATCATGTATATTGAACAGCAGGCTAATGGGCCAAAAGAACCTGTTATTTCATAGTTTGTGACCCTGCCAACAATCAGCCAGATCAGAGGCAAGAGTATGGGCAAAATTGATGTGTTTTTTCTTTTTTCTTTTAAAATCTGGAAATATCGTAACCGACCAGCCTCCCCTGTTTGAAAGACTACCAGCTGCCACTGAGCACCAGGTAGTTTGAGACGTCGGGGAACTCAACGGATGGATAATTTTCCACCTCATAATGAATGAATAACTTTATTTTAAACACACAGTTGATCAGCAGAGCTGGTGGGGTCATGCATGTACAGATACAAATAATTACAAATACAAAAGGCTAAAATAGACACAATCTTTTGATCATCTTCACATTAAGTTAATTAATAGTATGCATAACTATTGTCTTTGTATTTAGTTATGGCTACAATATGATCAAAATTTATTCTACTAATGTCAAATTTACTTGGTAAATTTTTCTTTCATAGGAAAAATCCTTCGGAGTGGTTTCTGTATCCACTTATTTTGAGTGGACTTCTTGGTTTTAATAACCTGCTTGTTTGTTGAACACAAACATGGCAATAAGTTCTTGTGCGAATGGATCAGACTCCTCTTTTGGATCATTAACCCCTTCTGACTGAGAATGACCTGCATCCGTACAGCTTTAAATACAATACCTACAATCTAAAAATTTGTTTTTATTGCATTTATTTAAATTCCCATCTGTAACAGGGAGTGATGTTGCATCCCATGAATACACTTTACAGTAGATTATTAGATTCTAATAGAATAGATGAGCCAAAATAATTGGGGATCTTTTTTAATGGGCCCTGACTCGGTACAAGTATGAATAGGTGGGCCTTAAAGCAGAAAAGGTTGAGAACCCCTGCTCTACAGGGCCTGGATCTTGATGTGTTTAATGCTGAGAGGGCAGACCACCTATGGTGGATGGAGGGACGGCATGAACGACGCCCAGAATTTGCAGAGGCTGCACAGGAAGCTGATGTAGATGAGGAGGACAGGTTGTTTAATTTCCTCCTAAATGCAATGGCAGTACAGAGTCCTGTTTTATAATGTTTTTAGTTTTATAATTCATCTTTGCAATATTGCTAGTCATTGTGAGGCAAAACAAAGTGTTTTGTGTCCTAAACTCTCAATAAAAAGACGTATTTTGTACTCGTACCCAGGGGATAAATTGGGATTGGTTATGTGGGGGGGCTCTGCCTCGTACCCGCCCCTGCCCCCGCCGCCCTGCCCCAATATACTTTTTGGAAAATAACCCTCTAATTTGATAACCATATCATATTGCACAGAGATATACACCTTATCTGTGTGTTGTAGGCCTATGTGTGTCTTGTAGTGCCCCCCTACACATTATGGCAGTTTGAATGTAGATTGGTTGGCCAATGTAACAGATTGTACAGGTTGTTGTACATTGGTTTGAAGGAAATGATTAGTGGGGGGTCTGGGGGTCCTCCCCCAGAAGTTTTTTATTATCATACATGTTATTTGCTGAATTCTGGTGCATTTTAATAAGTTGTTAGCTGACTTTACAGAGGTAGGTTGAGCAATATCATGTTAAATCTTGTCACATGCCTACAGGTGAAAAATGTGAAGGAGAAATGTTCAGTGAGAAAATTTGAAGGCTTGCACAATCTTAAACCAAAACAGTTGATTTATTTTGGAGGATAAATGTTAAATATGCCAAAACACTGTCAGTCAAATTGTCAATCAAATATATTCATGCAGTGAATGCAACCAAATACAAACAACACTATAACATTGGAAGCATTTATTATTATTGTTATTATTATGTATTCAATTATTTATTTGGCATGTGGCGCTTTTTGTATTGTCTAGAACATACATAAGATGAGCATATTATAGCAGCAAAATAGAAGCAGAATCATTTGAATGCAGCAAAACTTTTGCTGCATTCAAATGATTGTGCTTCTATTTTGCTGCTATAATATGGTCATCTTATGTATGTTCTAGACAATACAAAAAGCACCACATGCCAAATAAATAATTGAATACATAGGACTATGGAAATTGAACTCGCCAAATGCACAGACAGTTCGTTCAAGCACCTCTGATGGATTAGGATCGTATGCAGGTAAAAGGGGAGACGGTGTACGGAGAAAATTATAAACAAGTCACAACACTGAAACACAAGCCCAAAAACCCGCAAACCACGACTTCTGATTTTTTTTTAAAGCGAGCTCACAAAAAAAGAAACCCCAAAGTCGCTTATAAAAAGCGGAATTGGCAACCCACGCAGTGTTCCAGAAACCAGAATCTCTGATCGCAAGTTCTGTTCTAAATAGCTTTGACAGGTCGTCTTGTTATCAGGAAAACTATGATCTATCTCATAAAAGTCATGGGTTTATTGATTAATAAAACGATATTTAATTATTCAGAACTGAAAATCGTGAAAAGGGTTTGTTGCTTTTGATGTGTGCGTGATCATATGCCATCCGCTCCGAGCTTATGTGCCGGGGCTCAGCCCCGGACAGCCCCGGCCCAATTTAACCCCTGCTCGTACCGTGCGTAAGTCTTACATATATGATATTGAAATATGCTTCATGTTTTCAGGAGTTGTCATCTTTCATTGCAGAAGTAAATGTTGTATTTAAAAAAAAGGTGGGTTTTTTTCAATGTACTTTTGTTTAAACAACTCAATTATCTCATCTCATCTCATTATCTCTAGCCGCTTTATTCTTCTACAGGGTCGCAGGCAAGCTGGAGCCTATCCCGGCTGACTACGGGCGAAAGGCGGGGTACACCCTGGACAAGTCGCCAGGTCATCACAGGGCTGACACATAGACACAGACAACCATTCACACTCACATTCACACCTACGGTCAATTTAGAGTCACCAGTTAACCTAACCTGCATGTCTTTGGACTGTGGGGGAAACCGGAGCACCCGGAGGAAACCCACGCGGAGAACATGCAAACTCCGCACAGAAAGGCCCTTGCCGGCCACAGGGCTCGAACCCAGGACCTTCTTGCTGTGAGGCGACAGCGCTAACCACTACACCACCGTGCCGCCCCTCAACTCAATTATACCCCTATAAAACATATCAGTGTTGCCTTGAACCATGGACTTGAAAACTTGCCGAAATACTGCAAAATTTGAGGGCAAAAGGAAATTCAAGGGGGGCAAAAAAATTTTTGAAGCCATTTGCTCTACAGGGAAAAAGGTGACCAAAGTTAACGTTGAGGCCTGTTATGACCTGATAAAAGTTTTTATTCAAATGGTAAAAACAGACTTTCACAGAGAACTCATTGGAAACACCATTCTTATTTACTTTTATTACATCATATCAATTTATTACATGATGATAATTATGGGGTGGCACAGTGGTGTAGTGGTTAGTGCTGTCGCGTCACAGCAAGAAGGTCCGGGTTCGAGCCCCGTGGCCGGCGAGGGCCTTTCTGTGTGGAGTTTGCGTGTTCTCCGCGTGTCCGTGTGGGTTTCCTCCGGGTGCTCCGGTTTCCCCCACAATCCAAAGACATGCAGGTTAGGTTAACTGGTGACTCTAAATTGACCGTAGGTGTGAATGTGAGTGTGAATGGTTGTCTGAGTCTATGTGTCAGCCCTGTGATGACCTGGCGACTTGTCCAGGGTGTACCCCGCCTTTCGCCCGTAGTCAGCTGGGATAGGCTCCAGCTTGCCTGCGACCCTGTAGAATAGGATAAAGCGGCTAGAGATGATGAGATGAGATATTAATTATTCTTTTGTTTTAATATCCTAATATCGTTTATAATTTTTTATTTTTTTCCATTGACCTTCACAGCTTTTGTTCTTTTCCCTGCTGTAGCTCTGTGATTTACTGATTTCAGGTCAGACAGGGAGAGACAACACACAGAGTGTAAGGGGAAGAACATGTCCAGTCTGTAAATCACTGGCACCAGGAACAAATAAGGAGCACCTGGGAACACACACACACACTCTGTTAGCTAACGAGCACATCATGAGTATCTCCATAAAACTCCTTCAGCACTGGGCTGTGATCATTTCAGTCGCTCACTAATTAGAGAACAAATCAAATGTCTGATCTGTTCAGATAAATATGACCCTGCCTCGAACTCTGCCTGCTTCATCTAAACCTAACTTTTGAAACTCTTTTCCTTTCTCCTCTTATAAATATTTTAGATCAGACTCTTATTTCCCGATTTGGTGATCAGATTTGATGTTGCGTGTTTATCCCATGTGTCAGTGATGACGTGTGCAGCAGAAAACTCAAATCCGAACAGCTCGAACTGTGAATTACTGTTATAGCATTTCAGTGTGTTGTCGACTCGGAGTTTGCACTTTTGCCGATTATGAAAATGAAATGGTGCAGTGAAAGATTTGAGGACCTGTTTGATCATTTGGTGAGTTTATTGTGCATTATTTTATTTGTTTCAGTATCAGTTGTAATGCAATTAAAGGAAGAAGCGCTGAAGCTCTGGTCTCAGTGCTCAACTCAGAAACTTCCAGTCTGAGAGAACTGCATCTGACTGTGAAGACACTGGATCTGACTGGGAATAAACTAGAAGACTCAGGAGTGAAGCGTCTCTGTGCTGTACTGGAGAATCCTCACTGTAAAGTGGAGACACTGAAGTAAGATCATCTCTCTGAGAGTCACAATAACTCACTAAAGCAGCAGTTAATAGTTGTATACAGTGTTTATCAATTAAAATTTTCTGTAAAAGTAACACATGCAGAACAAATATATTAGTCATGAAGTGATCATTTTTCCTCAGAATCACTTTTACTTTAAAGAAATAATTAAAATGTCTTTCCAATTAAATATGTGATCATTAAAAATCCAGTCAAGCAGAGAGAAATTCTACAAAACCTGACTCTTCACTTAAACCTTTAAATTATTGATGTTTTGCTGAATCATTTGCACCTCGAGTAAATTTAATGTCAGTAACAGCTGGTAATGTTTGAGTCATTATTAATAATAGCTTGAGATTGGTGAAGAGAATACTGTAGAGACAGTCCAACATGAGAGACATCATCTTCACAACCACTATTACACCAAGATGAAAATCTGTTGATGAAGTGTGTGTCATTGTGTCTCTGCAGGTTGCGGCGTTGTGGTGTCTCAGATGAAGGCTGTGCTGCTCTGAGTTCAGCTCTGAGATCAAACCCCTCACACCTGAGACAACTGGATCTGACTGATAATAATCTGGGAGACTCAGGAGTGAAGCGTCTCTGTGCTGTACTGGAGAATCCTCACTGTAAACTGGAGACACTGGGGTAAGATCATCTCTCTGAAAGTCACATGACCTGCTCCTCAGTAATACATGTTCTCTAATAGTGAGACTGAAGCAGAGGTTTTAGGTTCATCATCAATGTCCTGAGGAGGAAGATTGTCTCTGTTCACTGCACACTGATGATTTGTCACAGAGTCTTTGGGTCAGATGGACGTATTTGAGAAGCTGCAGCACAAAACGGGACTTGATCCGACTGCAGTGTGTCTGAAATCACTGGGAAATTTACTACAACACTGTAACTAATCACACAAACTGCACCTGAGACACAAACTAACTGCCCTCTTCAAAAAATTTAAGTTTTAAACTCCGTTATTTGAATAAAATGATTGCTTGAAAGAAAGGAAAAGCAAAACCATAAATTGTTTGTCATCTGCAGAGCTGTTTGTGTGACTGTGACAGATTTCTCTCTATGTAGACATCAGTGCTGTGATATGATAAAGAGCAATACCACTGGCATCACAGCATGAAATACAACATGAAATTTCACTTTTGGTTTTCTTTTTACCTTTAGCCTGAAGGTTTATTAATTATTCCATCTCTACAAGAATAGTCTTATTTGTGACGGAGGGCCATGAAACGAACAATAAGAACAATAAATTATGCGACGCAGATTGTTCACTGGCTGTTGACATAAAATATAACATTTTGGTGTCTAAACTTACTTGTGTTTTTTGGCGTTCACTGATGATTTCTGGTGGTTTTATCGTGACAGAGTCTCTGGTCGGAATCGAATACCTTCTTTCATAACAACTGTCTTCGAAATGTGCTGAGCAGAGCGCAGTGTATTTGCTCAGAGGTTCGTGAAAGTCCAAGCGATACTGCTGCACAAATCTGACCCAGTTTCTTCTTGGAGCCGGATCGGATGGGATCTGATGTGTCCCTATACCGTGGGTCCTTTGTTCATAAAACTAACATTATTTGGTGCTTCAGTGACACAATATCAACCTCCTGTTTGTTTGGATTTACTGTCCGCTGTAGTGGAATGTGATATGTGATAGTAAGTTTGCAACCAACGTGACATCACGGCGGTGTTGTATGATGTGTTTTGGCCACGAGTTCTGAACTGACAATTTTTTAATAAACCCACGAAACTTCTTTGCCTCATAAAAACATCATTTTCATTCCTGTCATCTCAACCTTGGCAATTGTGTGTTTCAACAAAATGTTTATTGAACTACGTCAAAAAAATTTTCCTTCTTGTGCAGATGAATGCCATGTACACACGTAGCCGGGTATTTTTAAAACCGAACACCCCCCCCCCCCCCCCCCCGTTTATAAAAATGTTTTATCCACACCACCTCGTCTTCGAAAAAAATCCCTTCCACACATAACCGAACATCTGCGTTTTCAATCACATTCATAAGCATTCCAAACCTGTAGATCGTTATTTCCCCAAATCCTACCCCCTAATCACATCGCCTGTGCTCTTGGAGCAGTAGTTGGGCTTCTAAAATTAAACATGTAAATAGCACCTGCACAATAATTAACGCTTTCAAGGCACTACTCCGATCCATTACTCTTTAGCTAGCCACACACTACGCCGATTTTCAGCGTACCGAGCCAACTGAAGTCGCGAGTCAGGCGTAAAGACTAGTTTTCGATGGTACCGACTCATCTCACAGCCGATTCGAAAAACTAATCGGGAGCCAGACTGATCGGCGAGAGTCGCTAGCAATAGCCAATCATATCTTTCGCATATAACACGTGACATCATTAAACACAATTTCTAGCGCGAGAAATACGTGTTGGTAGCACCTAATGCAGGTATATACTGTAATTCCATAGACTGAAGCTTTATCCATAGACCCAGTGGGCTGGAAAACCACTCTGCTCAAGTTGTGTGGCTGAATTCCAAATCGCTTTAACTCCCCTATATAAGTGCACTATTTAAGGTTGGGAATAATAGCTCATGCAGCCTAGATAGTGCGCTACATATTCCGTGTTGTGTCATTTGTAATTCAGCCTGCAGCATCTTCAAGTGTTGGATCTAACAGTAACTATATCCAATAGCCAATCACAAAGCTATTAAGTTGTCACGTGTCGCTTCAATCGCGACTGCACTCGTCAACAGTCGGGGGATATGTGCGTGCCCTGTCGGGAGTCGGCTCCGAAATGGGTCGGTTCGGTACCGCGTGGATCGCCGTGGTGTGCGGCTAGCTTAAGTCCATGCTTAATCTGGATGCTGCAGTAAACAAAGGTCGCACATTTGACGTCAGGGCAGATTTGTTGTCATTTTTTGGCGCAGATTGTGACGTTCTAAAACGCAAAACTCCAGTTATCTCTGTCCACACGAAAAGGCATACACGGAGTTTTCAAAAATCTTCACTTTGCCCGGAGTTTTTTTAAATATTCTTTTTGATGTGTTTTCATGTGGATGACAGGCCAAAACGTAGAAAAATATCTTCGATTTAGCAGATACCCGGCTACGTGTGGACGGGGTCTAAGTCTTCAGAAGTAATTTTTAGTGGTTGAATGTTTTTATTGTTTCCATTTTAATGTCAAGGTGTTCTTGTATTGTTTCCATGATGCATTTACAGAATCTAATGACCTCAGAATCAACCTACTGAATGCAGTGACTCGCTTGTAGAACCTGTAGAATAAAAAGTGTGTAGAATATGATACAAAGCCTGTAGAAATGCTGATAGAAAAACAATTGAATTGACAAAAGAACAGCGTTATTGTTTTTGTTTTTTAACACCCCCACCCTGCCAACTAATGTTTACATCCCTCATCATGCTTTCTCAGGTTGGATGGGAAATTTGTGTAACAGTGATGACGTTTTTTTGCAGTAAACAGAATAAACATTTAAAACAATACAAATCTTTCTTCATTTCAAATCTCAAACATGGACTTCAGATCTGGCCCAGGGTGCTCTGGTGAGGAACCATCATTTTTATCTGCTGTAGTCATCATTACCATCATCACCACCACCAAGTTCAAAGTGAACTGTTAAAAAAAATGCAGTAAGCACGTTGAACTTGATCGTAGGTGGAGTTTACTGTGATTTGGTTTTCTCCTGTCACGAACACAGCATATGGCCTCTCATGTTAGAAAAGAAATGAAAATTCATCTGTTGATTTGATAGATATGTTTCAGGGTAACGAGTGACAAAAACCTTCAGAGAAATGTCCTGGAGTCAAGAGTCCAATATTTGTCCTTCAAATGTAGTGGAGTAAAAGTCATAATTTTCCAGAAAAATTAACACTCGAGTAAAGTATAGATACGAAAAATGTCCTTAAGTTCAGAACTCAAGTAAATGTACTTCGTTCCTGTCCACGCCTGTTTTGGGATGTTTTGAGTTTCAGGTGATCCAGAGTGTGTTAATACAAATAGATCAGGAGATAAATTAGGGGATAACAGTTGCATGTAGAATTGAATAATACTGAAGGGCAGCGATTAAACATGTGGAAACCAGTTGATGTCATTGAAGGAGAAAACGTTTACATGTCAAATGATGTTATTGTCCCAAGAAGTATCGAAGCTGTGAGCTGAAGATGGAAGCGACAGCCAACTAACTAGACTTACAAACAACACATTTCCAAAAATCAATGCAAATAGTCAAACAAAATTTTACTTATAGTTTATTTACAGTATTTACAAATTACGCCTCTATTACAGGCTCCAGTGTCCAATAAACATGGAGATTTATTTTTTCTGTGCTAAACTTTCACTGTGTTTAGTTTGAAAATCTTTTTCTTCAGATTTCCACATTAAATTTGTGTTATTAGTGAAATGTAATGATGCAGACACTGGGCCGATAGAACCATGTGGAGTTTGCAGTAATACAGAATTATAATTAAAATCTTCTGTTACTATGACCTGATAAAAGGTTTTATTCAAGTGGAAAAACAGACTTTCACAGAGAACTAATTAGAAACACCATACTTATTTACTTTTATTACATCATAATATAAATTTATTACATGCTAATTATTCTTTTGTTCTTCTAATATCCTGACATCTGTTGTAAATTTTAACTTTTTTGACCTTCGGAGCTTTTGTTCTTTTCCCTGCTGTAGCTCTGTGATTTATTGATTTCAGGTCAGACAGGGAGAGACAACACACAGAGTGTAAGGGGAAGAACATGTCCAGTCTGTAAATCACTGGCACCAGGAACAAATAAGGAGCACCTGGCAACACACACACACACACACACACACACACACACACACTTAGTCAGCAATCTCATCATGACTATCTCCATAAAACCCCTTCAGCACTGGGCTGTGATCATTTCAGTCACTCACTAATTAGAGAACAAATCAAATGTCTGATCTGTTCAGATAAATATGACTCTGCCTCGAACTCTGCCTGCTTCATCTAAACCTGACTTTTGAAACTCTTTTCCTCTCTCCTCTTATAAATATTTTAGATCAGACTCTTATTTCCCGATTTGGTGATCAGATTTGATGATGCGTGTTTATCCCATGTGTCAGTGATGACGTGTGCAGCAGAAAACTCAAATCCGAACAGCTCGAACTGTGAATTACTGTTACAGCATTTCAGTGTATTGTCGACTCGGAGTTTGTACTTTTGTCATTTATGAAAATGAAATGGTGCAGTGAAAGATTTGAGGACCTGTTTGATCATTTGTGTGAGTTTATTATGTATTATTTTATTTCCTTCAGGATCAGTTGTGATACAATTGAATGGAGCAGCGCTGAAGCTCTGGTCTCAGTGCTCAACTCAGAAACCTCCAGTCTGAGAGAACTGCATCTGACTGTGAAGACACTGGATCTGTCTGGGAATAAACTAGAAGACTCAGGAGTGAAGCGTCTCTGTGCTGTACTGGAGAATCCTCACTGTAAAGTGGAGACACTGAGGTAAGATCATCTCTCTGAGAGTCACAATAACTCATGAAAGCAGCAGTTAATAGTTGTATACAGTGTTTTTCATCAATTAAACTTTCCTGTAAAAGTAAAACACGCAGAACAAATATATTCGTCATGAAGTGAACATTTCTCCTCAGAATCACTTTTACTTTAAAGAAATAATTAAAATGTCTTTCCAATTAAATATGTGATCATTAAAAATCCAGTCAAGCAGAGATAAATCCTACAAAACCTGACTCTTCACTTAAACCTTTAAATTATTGACGTTTTGCTGAATCATTTGCACCTCGAGTAAACTTGGCTGGGGTTTACATTAGACCGTATCAGCGGATCATCAGATTAACGTTTTTAAAATGATTAGTGTGCACACAGCAACACCAATACACAATTCGCATGCACACAGCAACACCAATACACGGATACGCTCGGCTCCGCAGGCATCCTGCGCTCCAAATCACTCCGCCCTGAACAGTGAGTGCCCTCTGGAGGGTGCGCACTCCGGCCCTGCGCAGCTCACAGAGCGCGCAAGTATAGTGCACAATCAGTGATTCGGGACTGAGCCGCTGTGTGTGTGATCCCAGCGCATATCACTTACCACTTGCAAGTGGAAGGATGGCAAGCTTAAAGACAATCATAACTACACAATGGGCAGTATTTGCATCAGTATTTGCAGTATTTTCATACTTTTATACTCTTTAATGAAAGGTGATACAAGGCGGAAGTCCGGGCTGTTTTTCAGCAGTCGCGTCACATGACCAACGCCAGCGAATCAGGAAGGTGGACGTCACAGTGACGTTGTCCAATGACGACGCCAGCTAGAGCTCAGCACAGCATATCCGCGTATCTCAATGTTTACACAGCACCGGACCAGACACAATCTGGATTGAATATGTGGACCCTGGTGGATTCCCGTTTCCTGGGGTTTCCAGGCGGTTTAATGTAAACGGATAGTGCATCCGCGAAGAAAACGAGACAGATACGGTCTAATGTAAACTTGGCCTTAATGTCAGTAACAGTGGTAATGTTTGAGTCATTATTAACAATAGCTTGTGATTGGTGAAGAGAATAGAGACAGTCCAACATGAGAGACATCATCTTGACAACCACTATTACACCAAGATAAAAATCTGTTGATGAAGTGTGTGTCATTGTGTCTCTGCAGGTTGCGGCATTGTGGTGTCTCAGATAAAGGCTGTGCTGCTCTGAGTTCAGCTCTGAGATCAAACCCCTCACACCTGAGAGAACTGGATCTGACTGATAATAATCTGGGAGACTCAGGAGTGAAGCGTCTCTGTGCTGTACTGGAGAATACTCACTGTAAACTGGAGACACTGTGGTAAGATCATCTCTCTGAGAGTCACATGACCTGCTCCTCAGTAAGACACATTCTCTAATAGTGAGACTGAAACAGAGGTTTTAGGTTCATCATCAATGTCCTGAGGAGGAAGATTGTTTCTTTTCACTGCACACTGATGTTTTGTCACAGAGTCTTTGGGTCAGATGGACGTATGTCAGAAGCTGCAGCACAAAACGGGACTTGATCCGACTGCAATGTGTCTGAATTTGTATTTATTTTTTTAGAAATTAATTAAAATTAATAATCATCAGATGAAAAAAAAAAATGTTGCCAACTGACCGTATCAGATTTGCTTTATAGTTTTTGAATAAAGTCACTATTCCCAATAAATAGTGTGTAGAATTCCAGGCTTGTATCTGCATTAGTTTCTGAGATATCGAGGCTTTTAACAGGCAGCGTGGCTCGAATTTTACTGTAAAAACAAGTGCAACAGAATAAAACATTACAAAGATCAATTCATTATTATTTTTAACTTTTCTTTCTCATGCCGTGAAATTTTTCAGGTTAGTGTGAATTGTAGAGTTTCAAAGTTTGGTTTTTTTTCAACTTCATCCCAGGACCCCCCCCTAAATCCAGCCCTGATGTGGCTATAGATAATTAATGCATTTTTTTTACTGTTGTTGTTGTCCTCCAACAGTATATTGTTGATGAAATTAAATAATGAAGATGAGCTCAAAGTGCAGACCTTCAGCTTTATTTTGAGGAAACTTGCATCCAGATTGGGTGACTGGTGTTGAAATTACAGCACTGTTTATATGTGGTCCTTCTTTTTTGAGGGATGAAAAACTAATTAGACAAACGAACATTGTCATAAATTTCACTGACATTTTTATTCCTCCGACACTGAGAGGTGAAACCGTTATGTTTTTGGGTTTTCTGTCCATTTTTCCTGAAATTCTTTGTCGCACGCTGTCTCAAGAACGAGTGGCTGAATGTTTGTAGGAATTATATGGAATAATCATTGTTTACTTCTCTGATTCTACAATAATATAAATCTATAGTGTTCTATAAATGCACTCTGTAGACTCTGGAGAAACAAGTTTATTGCCCCTGTGTAGTGCACTATAAGTCTAGTAGCGAAGCATCTGAGATTCAGTCTCTCTCTCTCTCTCTCTCTCTCTCTGATTAAAGTTCATGGTCTCTCTGCTGTTCTCTGTTCAGCTTCAGCTGCTGATGGTTTAATATCACACACAACAGAGGAGAGAAACTCAATATAACACTCAGTATTATCATTATTAATAACACTGTTAATGAGAATAAACAGGTGATATTAAATCCTCATGACATTCTGAATAATAAAATTAATTTTACACTCCTCATCTTTAAAGTAAGAATTAAACCAAGATGGAAATCTGTTGATGAAGTGTGTGTCATTGTGTCTCTGCAGGTTGCGGCGTTGTGGTGTCTCAGATGAAGGCTGTGCTGCTCTGAGTTCAGCTCTGAGATCAAAACCCTCACACCTGAGAGACCTGGATCTGACTGATAATAACCTGGGAGACTCAGGAGTGAAGCGTCTCTGTGCTGTACTGGAGAATCCTCACTGTAAACTGGAGGCACTGGGGTAAGATCATCTCTCTGAGAGTCACAATAACTCACTAAAGCAGCAGTTAATAGTTGTATACAGTGTTGTTTATCAATTAAAATTTTCTAGAAAAGTAAAACATGCGAGTAGCACTGAGGTATAGTGGTTACCACTGTCGCCTCACAGTAAGAAGGTTCTGGGTTTGAGCCCAGCAGCTGGCGAGGGCCTTTCTGTGTGTAGTTTGCATGTTCTCCCCGTGTCTGTGTGGGTTTCCTCCGGGTGCTCCGGTTTCCCCCACAGTCCAAAGACATGCAGCTTCGGATATTTGGTGGCTCTAAATTGACCGTAGGTGTGAATGGTTGTTTGTCTCTGTGTGTCAGCCCTGTGCTGACCTGGCGACTTGTCCAGGGTGAACCCCGCCTCTCACCCATAGTCAGCTAGGATAGGCTCCAGCTTGCGTGTGACCCTGTACAGGATGAGCGGCTACAGATAACGGATTGCTGGATTAATGTAAAACATGCAGAACAAATACATTGTTCATGAAGTGATCATTTCTCCTCAGAATCACTTTTCCTTAAAGAAATAATTAAGTGTCTTTATAATTAAATATGTGATCATTAAAAATCCAGTCAAGCAGAGATAAATTCTACAAAACCTGACTCTTCACTTAAAACTTTAAATTATTGACTTTTTGCTGAATCATTTGCACCTCAAGTAAACGTAATGTCAGTAACAGTGGTAATGTTTGAGTCATTATTAATAATAGCTTGTGATTGGTGAAGAGAATAGAGACAGTCCAACATGAGAGACATCATCTTCACAACCACTATTACACCAAGATGAAAATCTGTTGATGAAGTGTGTGTCATTGTGTCTCTGCAGGTTGCGGCGTTGTGGTGTCTCAGATGAAGGCTGTGCTGCTCTGAGTTCAGCTCTGAGATCAAACCCCTCACACCTGAGATACCTGAATCTGTCTTATAATAATCTGGGAGACTCAGGAGTGAAGCGTCTCTGTGCTGTACTGGAGAATCCTCACTGTAAACTGGAGACACTGGGGTAAGATCATCTCTCTGAGAGTCACATGACCTGCTCCTCAGTAAGACACATTCTCTAATAGTGAGACTGAAGCAGAGGTTTTAGGTTCATCATCAATGTCCTGAGGAGGAAGATTTTTCTTTTCACTGCACACTGATGATTTGTCACAGAGTCTTTGGGTCAGATGGACGTATGTGAGAAGCTGCAGCACAAAACGGGACTTGATCCGACTGCAATATGTCTGAATTTTTATGTATTTTTTTTAGAAATTAATTAAAATTAATAATCATCAGATGAAAAAAAAAATGTTGCCAACTGACCGTATCAGATTTGCTTTATAGTTTTTGAATAAAGTCACTATTCCCAATAAATAGTGTGTAGAATTCCAGGCTTGTATCTGCATTAGTTTCTGAGATATCGAGGCGTTTAACAGGCAGCGTGGCTCGAATTTTACTGTAAAAACAAGGGCAACAGAAAAACATTACAAAGATCAATTCATTATTATTTTCAACTTTTCTTTCACTTGCCATGAAATTTTTCCGGTTAGTGTGAATTGTAGAGTTTCAAAGTTTTTTTTTTTTTCAACTTCGTCCCAGAACCCCCCCTAAATCCAGCCCTGATGTGGCTATAGATAATTAATTCATTTTTTAATTGTTGTTGTTATTGTTTGTTGTTGTTTTCCTCCACAGTATATTGTTGATGAAATTAAATAATGAAGATGAGCTCAAAGTGCAGACCTTCAGCTTTATTTTGAGGAAACTTGCATCCAGATTGGGTGACTGGTGTTGAAATTACAGCACTGTTTATAAGTGGTCCCTCTTTTTTGAGGGATAAAAACTAATTAGACAAACGAACATTGTCATAAATTTCACTGACATTTTTATTCCTCCGACACTGAGAGATGAAACCGTTATGTTTTTGGGTTTTCTGTCCATTTTTCCTGAAATTCTTGTTCACACGCTGTCTCAAGAATGAGTGGCTGAATGTTTGTAGGATTTATATGGAATAATCATTGTTTACTTCTCTGATTCTACAATAATATAAATCTATAGTGTTCTATAAATGCACTCTGTAGATTCTGGAGAAACAAGTTTATTGCCCCTGTGTAGTGCACTATAAGTCTAGTAGAGGACCATCTGAGATTCAGTCTCTCTCTCTCTCTCTCTCTGATTAAAGTTCATGGTCTCTCTGCTGTTCTCTGTTCAGCTTCAGCTGCTGATGGTTTAATATCACACACAACAGAGGAGAGAAACTCAATATAACACTCAGTATTATCATTATTAATTACACTGTTAATGAGAATAAACAGGTGATATTAAATCCTCATGACATTCTGAATAATAAAATGAATTTTACTCTCATCATCTTTAAAGTAAGAATTAAACCAAGATGAAAATCTGTTGATGAAGTGTGTGTCATTGTGTCTCTGCAGGTTGCGGCGTTGTGGTGTCTCAGATGAAGGCTGTGCTGCTCTGAGTTCAGCTCTGAGATCAAACCCCTCACACCTGAGAGAACTGGATCTGACTGATAATAGTCTGAGAGACTCAGGAATGAAGCGTCTCTGTGCTGTACTGGAGAATCCTCACTGTAAACTGGAGGCACTGGGGTAAGATCATCTCTCTGAGAGTCACAATAACTCACTAAAGCAGCAGTTAATAGTTGTATACAGTGTTGTTTATCAATTAAAATTTTCTAGAAAAGTAAAACATGCGAGTAGCACTGAGGTATAGTGGTTACCACTGTCGCCTCACAGTAAGAAGGTTCTGGGTTTGAGCCCAGCAGCTGGCGAGGGCCTTTCTGTGTGTAGTTTGTATGTTCTCCCCGTGTCTGTGTGGGTTTCCTCTGGGTGCTCCGGTTTCCCCCACAGTCCAAAGACATGCAGCTTCGGATATTTGATGGCTCTAAATTGACCGTAGGTGTGAATGGTTGTTTGTCTCTGTGTGTCAGCCCTATGATGACCTGGCGACTTGTCCAGGGTGAACCCCGCCTCTCGCCCATAGTCAGCTAGGATAGGCTCCAGCTTGCATGTGACCCTGTACGGGATAAGCGGCTACAGATAACGGATTGATGGATTGATGTAAAACATGCAGAACAAATACATTGTTCATGAAGTGATCATTTCTCCTCAGAATCACTTTCCCTTTAAGAAATAATTAAGTGTCTTTATAATTAAATACGTGAGCATTAGGGATGCAACGGTACAGTGTGACCACGGTTCGGTTCACGGTTTATGGGCCACGGTTTTGGTTCGGTATGTCAATATTGTCTCTGCTCTAACATGCAGTAGTTTTTTTTTTTTTGCTTTTTCTATTTGAAAAACAAGGTACAATATTAAGTGTAAAATGTCAAATAATTAAAGGCATTGATGAAATCAAAGGGGTTTTATTATAAACATGGAGTTCCTTATCATACTTGCCCTCATAAATAGGTAATAAACATAAAATACAGTAAAGGGCAGCAATGTACTAAAGTCACCTGAATACTGTCACCCACACAACTTAAGACAAAAAAAAAAAAATACATAAATGAAACTATCACAGACTGTGGCCAACCACTGAAGCCAAAATGACTCCACACTGTGGATTTGAACGAAGATGGTGCCTCTTCAAAGTTTAATCTCTCGTCTTCTTGTCCACTCGCCATGATTCTAAGTGCTACTAGAACACACGCATTCCTCTTTTACTTCCCCGGCGTCTGTTTCGTAGTGCTGATAGGCTCAAGGGAAAATTCTGATAATCTGATTGGCTCTTGTTTCTTTGTGGGCAGGACTTAAAGGGAGAAACTGCTTCCCCAGGGTCCAAAGCACTCTTGTGTATTGTACGCTACACAGAATACATGAGCAATGACTTTGTATTAAAAATTAAAGTTTAATGTCGCGCTTACCGAAATACCGCGGTTCGCCTACGCGTACCGAACCGTGCTGGGCGTACCAAACGGTACGAATACAATCAAAAAACCGTTGCATCCCTACTGAGCATTAAAAATCCAATCAAGCAGAGATAAATTCTACAAAACCTGACTCTTCACTTAAAACTTTAAATTATTGACGTTTTGCTGAATCATTTGCACCTCGAGTAAACTTAAAGGGATAGTTCGGGATTTTTGACATGAATCTGTATGGCATCCCCATCAATAGTGTCGTGCAAACACACTGACTTACCCCTGACAACATCCTGTGAGTCCAGTTCTTGTCCAGTTTTGGTCCAGACGAAAATAATCCGGCAAGTTTGTTGGGGTCACGAAAGTAAAACGTTTTTTGTCTCAAAACAGTATGTGTTCAAAAGAGTGATATATTTGCATCACAAAACCGTTGCCAAATAAAAAGTCAGACCTCAAAATCGCTTGGCACTATTTTCTCTCCCTTCTTATCACTGCGCGCTGCCGCCAGGTGACAGCGAAACGCAGACCCACTAAGCTGGTGGGAGACCAAGGCTGTACTCTATCCACGGCTTACACACGTGATGGCACGGAGGATGTGTATAGTGGCAGCATCTGTCCCCCCAGAGAGGATCTTTTCAAAAGCAGGACAGATTATAACTGAGAGGAGAAATAGAATCAGAATTAACTAGTTAATTGCAGCAATTAAAGGAATAGGTAAGAAAAGGAAGGCGCAAAGACACCGCGCAGCGCCTGAAAATGGGTTTTCAGGCGCTGCGCACCCGTTTTCAGGCGCTGCGCGGTGTCTTTGCACCTGCAGCGGTGCTTTGCCTGTGCTGTGGCTGAAAATAGTTCCAGATATAAATTGGTCTAGTAAATCCCTTCGTGTTAATTTGCATTGATATGTGTACTCGATGTGAATGTACAAGTCATAAGAAATAATTATAAAAAATCTTCAGTTATTTAATTCACTTTTGCAACGACAATGCTAGCTGGACACGCCGGATTACAGTGACTATGCTAAGCTAACCTGGGCGTTTATAGATCAGGACAATGGCTGGGTCGGCTACAAAATGCTTTGGCTCACTCATCCATCTCTAGGGACTGCAGGGACTGACTCAATTTCATCTGGGGGTGGCGTACTCCTTTAAATCAAAAATAAAATCTCAGGAGTCGTTTGGGAGCCGAAAGAGCCGGGTCCTTATAGTAAGAAGAGCCAAAAGAGCCGGCTCCCGAAAAAGAGCCGAAATTCCCATCACTAGTAAACAATGAATGAAACAGCCGTGGCTGTCTCCTGGCGGCAGCGCGCAGTGATGAGAAGGGAGAGAAAATAGTGCCAAGCGATTTCGAGGTCTGACTTTTTATTTGGCAACGGTTTTGTGATGGAAATATATCACTCTTTTGAACACATACTGTTTTGAGGCGAAAAACGTTTTACTTTCGTGACCCCAACAAACTTGCCGGACTACTTTCGTCTGGACCAAAACTGGACAAGAACTGGATTCACAGGATGCTGTCAGGGGTAAGTCAGTGTGTTTGCACGACACTATTGATGGGGATGCCATACAGATTCATGTCAAAAATCCCGAACTATCCTTTTAATGTCAGTAACAGTGGGAATGTTTGAGTCATTATTAATAATAGCTTGTGATTGGTGAAGAGAATAGAGACAGTCCAACATGAGAGACATCATCTTCACAACCACTATTACACCAAGATGAAAATCTGTTGATGAAGTGTGTGTCATTGTGTCTCTGCAGGTTGTGTGATTGTGGTGTCTCAGATGAAGGCTGTGCTGCTCTGAGTTCAGCTCTGAGATCAAACCCCTCACACCTGAGACAACTGGATCTGACTAATAATAATCTGGGAGACTCAGGAGTGAAGCGTCTCTGTGCTGTATTGGAGAATCCTCACTGTAAACTGGAGACGCTAGGGTAAGATCATCTCTCTGAGAGTCACATGACCTGCTCCTCAGTAAGACACATTCTCTAATAGTGAGACTGAAGCAGAGGTTTTAGGTTCATCATCAATGTCCTGAGGAGGAAGATTGTTTCTTTTCACTGCACACTGATGATCTGTCACAGAGTCTTTGGGTCAGATGGACGTATGTGAGAAGCTGCAGCACAAAACGGGACTTGATCCGACTGCAATGTAACTAATCACACAAACTGCACCTGAGACACAAACTAACTGCCCTCTTCAAAAAATTGAAGTTTTTAACTCCATTCTTTGTTTAAAATGATTTGCTTTTCCTTTCTTTCAAGTAAACCATAAATTGTGTGTCGTCTGCAGAGCTGTTTGTGTGACTGTGACAGATTGATCTCTATGTAGACATCAGTGCTGTGATATGATAAAGAGCAATACCACTGGCATCACAGCATGAAATACAACATGAAACTTCACCTTTGGTTTTCTTTTTACCTTTAGCCTGAAGGTTTATTAATTATTCCATCTCTACAAGAATAGTCTTATTTGTGACGGAGGTCCATGAAACGAACAATAAGAACAATAAATTATGTGACGCAGATTGTTCACTGGCTGTTGACATAAAATATAACATTTTGGTGTTTAAACTTACTTGTGTTTTTTAGCGTTCACTGATGATTTCTGGTGGTTTTATCGTGACTGAGTCCCTGAGAAGGAAGATTGTTTCTGTTCACTGCACACTGATGATTTGTCACAGAGTCTTTGGGTCAGACGGACGTATGTGAGAAGCTGCAGCACAAAACGGGACTTGACCCGACTGCAATGTGTCTGAATGTTTTTTTTGTTTTAGAAATTAATTAAAATGAATAATCATCAGATGAAAAAAAAAAAACTTTCCAACTGACCGTCTCAGATTTGTTTCATACTTTTTGAATAAAGTCACTATTCCCAATAAATAGTGTGTAAATTCCAGGCTTGTATCTGCATTAGTTTCTGAGATATCGAGGCTTTTAACAACCAGCGTGGCTCGAATTTTACTGTAAAAACAAGTGCAACAGAAAAACATGACAAAGATCAATTCATTATTATTTTTTAACTTTTCTTTCAAGTTGCATTAAATTTTTATGGATAGTGTGAAATATAGAGTTTCAAAGTTATTTTTTCAACTTCATCCCAGGACCCCCCCTAAATCCAGCTGTGACGTCGCTATAGATAATTATTGCATTGTTGTTGTTTTTTTTATTTGTTGTTGTCCTCCACAGTATATTGTTGATGAAATTAAATAATGAAGATGAGCTCAAAGTGCAGACCTTCAGCTTTATTTTGAGGAAACTTGCATCCAGATTGGGTGACTGCTGTTGAAATTACAGCATTGTTTATATGTGGTCCCTTTTTTTTGAGGGATGAAAAACTAATTAGACAAACGAAAATCATCATAAATTACACTAACATTTTTATTCCTCCGACACTGAGAGATGAAACTGGTATGTTTTTGGATTTTCTGTCCATTTTTCCTGAAATTCTTGTTTGCACGCTGTCTCAAGAACGAGTGGCTGAATGTTTGTAGGATTTATATGAAATAATCATTTTTTACCTCTCTGATTCTACAATAATATAAATCTATAGTGTTCTATAAATGCACTCTGTAGACTCTGGAGAAACAAGTTTATTGCCCCTGTGTAGTGCACTATAAGTCTAGTAGAGAACCATCTGAGATTCAGTCTCTCTCTCTCTCTCTCTCTGATTAAAGTTCATGGTCTCTCTGCTGTTCTCTGTTCAGCTTCAGCTGCTGATGGTTTAATATCACACACAACAGAGGAGAGAAACTCAATATAACACTCAGTATTATCATTATTAATTACACTGTTAATGAGAATAAACAGGTGATATTAAATCCTCATGACATTCTGAATAATAAAATTAATTTTACACTCATCATCTTTAAAGTAAGAATTAAACCAAAATGAAAATCTGTTGATGAAGTGTGTGTCATTGTGTCTCTGCAGGTTGTGTGGTTGTGGTGTCTCAGAAGAAGGCTGTGCTGCTCTGAGTTCAGCTCTGAGATCAAACCCCTCACACCTGAGATACCTGGATCTGTCTGATAATAATCCGGGAGACTCAGGAGTGAAGCATCTCTGTGCTGTACTGGAGAATCCTCACTGTAAACTGGAGTCACTGGGGTAAGATCATCTCTCTGAGAGTCACAATAACTCACTAAAGCAGCAGTTAATAGTTGTATACAGTGTTGTTTATCAATTAAAATTTTCTAGAAAAGTAAAACATGCGAGTAGCACTGAGGTATAGTGGTTACCACTGTCGCCTCACAGTAAGAAGGTTCTGGGTTTGAGCCCAGCAGCCGGCGAGGGCCTTTCTGTGTGTAGTTTGCATGTTCTCCCCGTGTCTGTGTGGGTTTCCTCCGGGTGCTCCGGTTTCCCCCACAGTCCAAAGACATGCAGCTTCGGATAATTGGTGGCTCTAAATTGACCGTAGGTGTGAATGGTTGTTTGTCTCTGTGTGTCAGCCCTGTGCTGACCTGGCGACTTGTCCAGGGTGAACCCCGCCTCTCACCCATAGTCAGCTAGGATAGGCTCCAGCTTGCATGTGACCCTGTACCGGATAAGCGGCTACAGATAACGGATTGATGGATTGATGTAAAACATGCAGAACAAATAGATTGTTCATGAAGTGATCATTTCTCCTCAGAATCACTTTTCCTTTAAGAAATAATTAAGTGTCTTTATAATTAAATATCTGAGCAGTAAAAATCCAGTCAAGCAGAGATAAATTCAACAAAACCTGACTCTTCACTTAAACCTTTAAATTATTGACTTTTTGCTGAATCATTTGCACCTCGAGTAAACTTAATGTCAGTAATGGTGATGATACACGGGGCAACTTTTTGGGCAATGTTGCCGAGCAAAGTTGCTGGCAACGGGCAACTAGGTGAGACACAGGGCAACTTTTCAGGGCAACAACAGTTAGCAACGGCAGTTTACAGTTAGCTAAAAAAAAATCGATGTCTTAATTTTTGCTGTGACCATTTAATCAAGCTGTCTGTTGTTTTTTAGAGCTTTGGTGTGGTAAATTCCTCCATATAGAATATTAAAATAACAACTTACCGGCGTAAAAACAGATGAGGAGTCTCTCCATCTCTTCACTCCACTGACACTGAGCAGCCGCCATATTTGTTTGAAATTTCTGATCTGAACCTCACTGGAGGTCACATGACTCGATACTCGCGTTCTGATTGGCTTATCTCAAAAAGTTGCCAGAGATTATCAAAACCATTCAGAAAGAAGCAATGTTGCCCAATCTCAATAGAAAAGAGTCAAAACGCAATTGCCCAGCAACATTGCTCGGCAACATTGCCCAAAAAGTTGCCCTGTGTATCATCACCATAACAGTGCTAATGTTTGAGTCATTATTAATAATAGCTTGTGATTGGTGAAGAGAATAGAGACAGTCCAACATGAGAGACATCATCTTCACAACCACTATTACACCAAGATGAAAATCTGTTGATGAAGTGTGTGTCATTGTGTCTCTGCAGGTTGCGTGGTTGTGGTGTCTCAGATGAAGGCTGTGCTGCTCTGAGTTCAGCTCTGAGATCAAACCCCTCACACCTGAGAGAACTGGATCTGTCTAATAATAATCTGGGAGACTCAGGAGTGAAGCGTCTCTGTGCTGTACTGGAGAATCCTCACTGTAAACTGGAGACACTGAGGCCCTGTCCACACGGCAACGGATTCAGGTGACTCCGATACAATTGCTTATCGTTTAGGCCTGGCGTCCACACGGCACCGGCGTTTTGGGTGCCCAAAATGCAATCTTTTTGAGAATGGGTTCCAGAGTGGAAAGATCTGGCAACGTTGCCGTTGTGAAGTCGTCTGGATGAGTAGAACGGATTTGTTTACGATGATGTCACAACCACATGACTGTGAGTGCTTCACGCCGGGTAGAAGTGTAACGAATATCACCAGGAAAAAGCCTTACAGAGCACTAGTGAGAGTGAAACACGAGCTTGGATATTATTATTATTGTTATTATTATGTTCAGTGTTAGTTCACAGTAGTAATGCAAGAAGCAGAATAGTGACAGTAATAGTGAAGCAAAAACATGCAATTGTACAAACACTGCAGCTCTACAGCAAAATATTCATTTATGAAATGGTCTGATTCTTAACACCAGTAGTGCCAATGATCTTCTCATTGCGATGCGAGTTGTCAACAAATCCTATAACTTGGTTCATGAAACGCGCTTACAAAATATTTTCACTGTGAATATTTATTGTGTAATGGTGCAAAGTGAGAGAGAGAGAGAGAGAGAGAGAGAGAGACTCTGCCCTTAGGGCAGAGTCAATCCCGCCAGCAAAAATAGCGAAAAAAAGGACCGATCTCACCTCTTCTGATGATGGTTTAAGTCCGACAATACATTCCTCAAAAAGGGCGTAGAGGAGCAAATTAATCCATCAACGTGTAGCATTCAATTTATTCCGGACCATTAAAGACGCCGCCTTCCGCGTAGAATCATACGTCATCCTCGCCGCCATATTGGATAGGTCAAAGCGGAGAATAAAGATTCATGTGCTGCCTTTAACTGTACCAACAGGTTTACTGTCCAAACGAGATCACATGGGATTATCTTTCACAGGTGAGAAACAACAAATTAATCCATCAACGTTGTTAGGACTAGGACTGTTTTGGCCTCTAGAGGCCGCTGTTATTTCTTTTTCGTGTCATGTTTATTTTGGCCTCTAGAGGCCGCCACTGTTCCTGTGTTTTGTGTTTTTTGTTAATTGCCTGTTTGTCCTGATTATCTTCACCTGTGTCCTTAATTAGTTTGTGTATTTATACCCCTGAGTTCAGTCCTCTTGTCACGGAGTCTTTGTGCTGTTATGTTTATCTCCAGTTTCCTTTGTACTGTGTTTTGTGGATCTTCTGAGCTTTTGCATTTTTGCCTTTTTCTTTTTGAATTATACTCTTTGTTTTTGTTTTTTTTGTTTTGCCCTGGATTGTATATAGTGTACATAGTATAAATAAACCTTTTGTTACTTTTTCTACTTCCGCCTCACGCCTCTGCATTTGAGTCATTCCCCTGGTGGCCTAGTGGGGGTTTGCTGGATCATCACACCAACAAACCAGGTTCGAATCCCAGCAAAACCCTAACAGAAAGACTCCGTCATGACCGACTCAGCAGAGGCTGCTTCAACTGTCTACCCGGCCAACCTTCAGGGAATTATGGCAGCTTTGACACGCTTCGGAGCGACCATGGACGCTCATGGACGTACGCTCACCAGCCAACGTGAGGCCCTTGCTCGCCACGAGGAACTGCTTCAGCAAATTGGGAAAACCCTGGCACAGCTGACATCTCTGCCTGCATCTCCTGCTTCTGATCCAGTTCCTGCTCCTGATCCAGCTCCCACTCCTGCTCCAGTGCCTCCTGCCATGCTGCCGCCTTCACCTCGCGAACCCAGCCTTCCTGCACCACAGAGGTATGACGGCAAGCACAGTGAGTGCCGAGAGTTCCTTACCCAGTGTCAACTCACCTTTGAGCTTCAGCCTACCACCTACACTACGGATCGCAGCAAGATTGCCTTTGTGATCACCTTATTAGCTGGTAAGGCGCGAGCCTGGGCTACTGCTATCTGGCAAAGACAGGGACATGAGTGCTTTGATTTCCAGCTGTTTTCTGAAGAGATGCTTCGGGTCTTCGATCAGGCAGACATCAGTACCGACGCAGCCCGAAAGCTCATGTCCATCCGGCAAGGAGGAAGCGTCGCAGATTACGCCATCTCGTTCCGAACACTCGCAGCAGTAAGTGGATGGAACGAGACTGCCCTGGTGTCAGCCTTCCACCATGGTCTGTCTGACCCCATCAAGGACGGTCTGGCCTCTATTGGATGCCCAAGTGACCTCGAAACCCTCATCTCACATGCTATTCGTCTGGACAACAGGATGAGAGAACGCCACCAAGCCTTGAGCCCCCCCAGCCTCCCTACCTCTACCTGGAGACCATCTACCTCCTTCAGTGACTGTCCAGAACCCATGCAAGTGGGTCGTACTCGCCTCTCCGCATCTGAGAGGGAGCGCAGAAGGAGGGACAAGTGCTGCATCTACTGTGGCAAGCCTGGTCACTTCCGAGCATCATGTCCCGAACTCTTGGGAAAAGGACCGCCCCGTCCAGCCGAGGGAGGGTTGTGACGGGGCCTGCCCTCTCTCCCGGACTCCCTGGTCAAGGAATCTACATCCCGGTCTCCATCTCCTGGGGTGAGTCTGTCCACTCTTGTCAAGCTTTGATAGACTCAGGGGCGGCTGGGAACTTTATGGATATTCACTTCGCCCAAAGCATCAATATACCTACTGCACCTCTTGAAGTCCCTCTGTCTGTGTCTGCCCTCGATGGCCAAGCGTTAGGTGATGGAAGAGTCACCCAAGTTACTTCTCCAGTCTTCCTCCAGTCTCAAGGTCACAAGGAAGAAATATCCCTGCACCTGATTCCTTCACCTGAGTTCCCAGTTATTCTAGGCCTTCCTTGGCTTATTCGCCACAACCCTCGCATAGACTGGGTAACAAGCCAGGTTGTGGAATGGGGCCCTGCATGCCATGCCTCTTGTCTGCTCTCTAGCTCTCCTGTGTCTCCTGCCGAGCCCCCTGATCTCACCGAGTTATCTCAAGTTCCCACAGAGTACTGGGATCTCAAGGAAGTTTTCAGCAAGAGCAGGGCCGCCGTTCTTCCTCCGCACCGGGCCTACGACTGTGCCATCGACTTGCTCCCTGGGACTACCCCTCCTCGTGGCAGACTGTTTTCCCTCTCTCAGCCAGAACGCAAGGCTATGGAGGAATACCTCAAAGACGCCCTGGTCTCTGGGTTCATTCGACCCTCCACCTCACCTGCTGGTGCCGGCTTCTTCTTTGTCGGCAAGAAGGATGGGGGGCTTCGACCATGTATTGACTACAGGGGCCTGAACAAGATCACTGTGCGCAACCGATATCCCCTTCCGCTGATGTCCACTGCTTTCGACCTGCTCCAAGGCGCCACCGTCTTCACCAAGTTGGACCTACGGAACGCATACCACCTCATCCGTATCCGACAGGGAGACGAGTGGAAGACTGCCTTTAACACCCCGTCTGGGCACTACGAATACCAGGTGATGCCCTTCGGACTCACCAACGCACCAGCTGTTTTTCAGGCCCTAATCAACGACGTCTTAAGGGACATGATTAACCTGTACGTCTTTGTCTACCTCGATGACATCCTTATCTTTTCCAAGACCATGCAGGAGCACCGCCACCATGTCCGCCAGGTTCTCCAGAGGCTGCTACAGAACAATCTGTTCGCCAAGGCCCAGAAATGCGAATTTCATGTTCCCGTGGTCTCCTTTCTGGGATTTATTGTACGGACAGGCCAACTCCAAATAGACCCTGCCAAGACCCTGGCCGTCCGGGACTGGCCTACTCCCAAGTCCGTTAAGGAGGTTCAGCGGTTCTTAGGATTCGCTAACTTCTACCGCAAGTTCATCAGGAACTTCAGTTCTGTGGCAGCACCCATGTCAGACCTCACCAAAGGGACAGGTGGATCTTATGGCTGGTCTCCTCAGGCAGAAAAGGCGTTCAAAGACCTCAAGGCCCGCTTCTGCACGGCACCCATTCTGGTCCTCCCGGACACCTCCCAACCATTCATCGTGGAGGTGGACGCCTCGGACAGTGGTGTCGGCGCGGTACTCTCAACGTTCGGAAGGAAAGCTGCACCCTTGCGCTTACTTCTCCCACCGCCTGAGTCCTGCGGAGTCCCGGTACGATGTGGGGGATCGAGAACTGTTAGCGGTCAAACTGGCCCTTGAGGAGTGGAGGCACTGGCTGGAGGGAGCGCAACATCCATTCCTGGTTTGGACTGACCACAAGAACCTGGAGTACCTCCAGCAAGCCAAGAGACTGAACCCTCGACAGGCTAGGTGGGCCCTGTTTTTCAGTCGGTTTGACTTCACCCTCTCGTACCGTCCCGGCTCCAAGAACACCAAACCTGACGCACTGTCCAGGCTGTTCTCTGCCACTAACAGGGAGAATGAAGTCGGGCCTATTATCCCGGTGTCCCGGATTGTGGCCCCTGTCCGCTGGGGTATTGAGGAGGCTGTTCGACGAGCCCAACGCCAGGACCCCGGTCCTGAGACGGGGCCACCGGGCCTCTTGTACGTCCCACATCAAGCCCGGGCCAAGGTTCTCCAGTGGGGTCACTCTTCCCCTCTCACCGCCCACCCGGGAGCTCGGAGGACCCTGGACTTCCTGAAAAGACGCTTCTGGTGGCCTAACATGGAGCAGGAAGTAAGGTCATTTGTCCTGTCCTGTGAGGTTTGCACCAGAACCAAGAACCCACGACAGCATCCCCAGGGTCTCCTGCATCCTCTGACCATTCCCCGGCGTCCCTGGTCCCACGTGGCAGTCGACTTCATCACGGGTCTCCCTGAGTCACAAGGTAACATGGTCATTTTGGTCATAGTTGACAGATTCTCCAAGGCCTGCCGCTTCATACCTCTGTGCAAACTCCCCTCTGCTCTTGAAACAGCGAAATTTATATTTAATCATGTCTTCCGAGTCTTTGGTCTTCCACAGGACATCGTCTCAGACCGAGGGCCCCAGTTCTCCTCCCGAGTGTGGCACGGGTTCTGCAAGGTCATCGGAGCCACTGCCAGCCTCTCCTCTGGGTTTCACCCACAGTCCAATGGTCAGACGGAGAGGCTCAACCAGGACCTGGAAACCACCCTGCGAGGCCTGGCTATGGATAACCCGACATCATGGAGCACCTGGCTGCCATGGGCAGAGTACGCCCACAACACCCTGCAGTCATCGGCCACCAAGCTGTCGCCATTCCAGTGCCAATTCGGGTTCCAGCCACCTCTGTTCCCGGACCAGGAGGAGGACGCGGGGGTGCCCTCGGTCAACCAATATGTGAGACGGTGTCACAAGACCTGGAGCAAGGTCAGGAAGACCCTCATACAGACCTCCAGAACCAACCAGACTCAGGCCAACCGCCATAGAAGACCTGCACACACTTTCCGCCCTGGGCAGCGGGTTTGGCTGTCCACTAAGGACCTTCCGCTGCGGGTGGAGAACCGCAAGCTTGCTCCTCGCTACATTGGCCCCTTCAAGGTGGTGCGCAGGGTGAACCCTGTCTCCTACCGGCTCCAGTTGCCCCGGACTCTGAGGATCAACCCCACTTTCCATGTTTCCCTGTTGCGGCCCGTACTGACGTCTACGTATGCCCCTGCCCCTAGGAACCCCCACCCCCCCGCATCTTCCAGGGGCAGACTGTGTTCACTGTGAATCGCCTGCTTGACTCCCGCCGGGTCCGCGGCGGCTTGCAATATCTGGTGGACTGGGAGGGCTATGGTCCTGAGGAGCGCTGCTGGGTTCCTGCTCGGGATGTCCTAGATAAAGAACTGTGTCGGGACTTCCATTCGGCCCATCCGGATCGCCCTGGGAATGTCAGGAGACGCTCCTAGAGGAGGGGGTCCTGTTAGGACTAGGACTGTTTTGGCCTCTAGAGGCCGCTGTTATTTCTTTTTCGTGTCATGTTTATTTTGGCCTCTAGAGGCCGCCACTGTTCCTGTGTTTTGTGTTTTTTGTTAATTGCCTGTTTGTCCTGATTATCTTCACCTGTGTCCTTTATTAGTTTGTGTATTTATACCCCTGAGTTCAGTCCTCTTGTCACGGAGTCTTTGTGCTGTTATGTTTATCTCCAGTTTCCTTTGTACTGTGTTTTGTGGATCTTCTGAGCTTTTGCATTTTTGCCTTTTTCTTTTTGAATTATACTCTGTTTTTGTTTTTTTTTGTTTTGCCCTGGATTGTATATAGTGTACATAGTATAAATAAACCTTTTGTTACTTTTTCTACTTCTGCCTCACGCCTCTGCATTTGAGTCATTCCCCTGGTGGCCTAGTGGGGGTTTGCTGGATCATCACACCAACGAACCAGGTTCGAATCCCAGCAAAACCCTAACAAACGTGTAGTATTCAGTTTATTCCGGACCATTAAAGACGCCGCCTTCCGCGTAGAATCATACGTCATCCTCGCCGCCATATTGGATAGGTCAAAGCGGAGAATAAAGATTAGCTGCGTTTAACTGTACCAACAGGTTTGCCGTCCAAACGAGATCACATGGGATTACCTTTCACAGGTGAGACTGGAAAAATACTTTTCATTGTATTTGGTCATTATAATGTAATTTTACAAACAGATTTTCCTGACTTTGTGGCTAATATGAAGTCTCACGCATAATAGTTTATGCGCATGCGTCCTTACTTCTTCTATTGTTCTGGTGTCTCCGAAGGGACCGTCTTACAGCGCCCCTAGAGGTGTGGCATGTGTATTGCATCGTTTTCAGCAAGCGTTGCGTTGCCATATGGACCTGATATTTTACTGATCGTTGCCCATTTGGATGCGATATATTTTTAAATAACATCTCGTTGCCGTTGTTGTGTGGATGTAGCCTGAGGTAAGATCATCTCTCTGAGAGTCACATGACCTGCTCCTCAGTAAGACACATTCTCTAATAGTGAGACTGAAGCAGAGGTTTTAGGTTCATCATCAATGTCCTGAGGAGGAAGATTGTTTCTTTTCACTGCACACTGATGATTTGTCACAGAGTCTTTGGGTCAGATGGATGTATGTGAGAAGCTGCAGCACAAAACGGGACTTGATCCCACTGCAATGTAACTAATCACACAAACTGCACCTGAGACACAAACTATCTGCCCTCTTCAAAAAAATTGAAGTTTTAAACTCCGTTATTTGAATAAAATGATTTGCTTTTCCTTTCTTTCAAGTAAACCATAAATTGTGTGTCGTCTGCAGAGTTGTTTGTGTGACTGTGACAGATTGATCTCTATGTAGACATCAGTGCTGTGATATGAAACTTCAACTTGGTGTAGCCCGGTCTTAAAAGATTTCAGTTAAGACAGAGACAAAGAAATGTGTAAATAATTAAATAAGCTTTAATGTTTAAAAAGTCACTCTGATAAAAAAAAAAGTTCAGTAAAGCAGTTAAATAATTAAACTCATTATAGGCAGATTGATTCATCTTTGTTATATTGTTTGATGTAATTCAGGTTATTGGAGAAAGTTTGTTTGATATGCACATAGAAAGCGTGTTAGGTACAACCTAGCCTTGCAGGGAATAAGGTTGACAATCTTGGGTTTATTCAATCACACTGTTTGTTTATTCGTTAATTGGCCAGTAAGAGGTGCATAGAGGCAGGATATAGAGGAAACCCCGTACTGTGAATAACAGGGCTCAGTCAGAGGTTAATAAAGCTGTGGAAGACAGTGGAAACGTGGTGGCAGTGTGTGGTGTTTATATGTGGATGGATGCAGAGTCTCATCAAGCTGTATCAGACATCATATCGCTTGCCAAAGACTGTGGACCAGGAAGTCATCCTTGGACTCTTTTGGATGGGTAGATGTGCTTCGCGCCAAGTTTGCCGTAGTGAACTGGGTTGCCAGTACCCCCGGTATCATCGTTATCCCCTCGCTCATCTTCTAGCCAGTTTCAGCCCTCTTTTGCCCTTTATCCTCTCCAAGACTTGTGAGTAACTATTGATCAGTGCACTGCTATTTTTCTTTTGCTTGCGTTGTACAAGTGAAGCGGCCATTTTGTTTTAGGTCTCCACGCTCCCAAGCAACGACTCAGGCCTGCAACGAGTTTTATTTTTTGTTTTTTGGTTTTTTTTGTCAAAAGAGAGACATTTTATTTTGTTGCAGAGTGTGTGTGCGTGTGTGTGTGAGTGTGGGCCTGTTAGGTAAGATTAAAGGTGAAAAAAGTGGTAAATTAACAAGAATACTAATGTCTGAGAAATTCTAAAGGTAAATTCATTCAGGTTATTCATTTTTGTACTATCTTTAATTGTTATTATTTACCTTTTGTGTTAACTAAATTCACAATTTGGATTTAAGGTGTGTGTGTCGTGTATATTTGTAGGGGTGGTTGAGTAAAAAGGGTAATAAGTTAACATAATTCTTAGTGGGATTCAAAATAGGTGGAAACTTATTGTATTTTTTTCTGCTAAGTGGAGGCACCGCCAAATAATTAATCATTTCATTATCAAGTTAACCATTTAAAAAACTGGTAAGTTCATTTCCTTTCATTTGTTCCTTTTATGTTAAACCACAGATATATGTACCCAGGACCCCGCCCATATTACTACAACACTAGATGTATCCAATTAGCTACATGGGACGGGTGTTACATTTGGTTTTCTTTTTACCTTTAGCCTGAAGGTTTATTCATTATTCCATCTCTACAAGAATAGTCTTATTTGTGACGGAGGTCCATGAAATGAACAATAAGAACAATAAATTATGCGACGCAGATTGTTCACTGGCTGTTGACATAGAATATAACATTTTGGTGTCTAAACTTACTTGTGTTTTTTGGCATTCACTGATGATTTCTGGTGGTTTTATCGTGACTGAGTCTCTGGTTGGAATCGAAGACCTTCTTTAACAACTGTCTTTGAAATGTGCTGAGCAGAGCGCAGTGTATTTGCTCAGAGGTTCGTGAAAGTCCAGTTGATACCGCTGCGCAAATTTGACCCAGTTTCTTCTCTGAGCCGGATCGGATGGGATCTGATGCGTCCTTATACCCGGGGTCAAGGTTGTGTTCATAAAACTAACATTATTTGGTGCTTCAGTGACACAATATCAACATCCTGTTTGTTTGGGTTTACTGTCCACTGTAGTGGAATGTGATATGTGATAGTAAGTTTGCAACCAAAGTGACGTCACGGCGGTGTTGTATGATGTGTTTTGGCCATGAGTTCTGAACTGACAATTTTTTAGTAAACCCATGAAACTTCTTTGTCTCATAAAAATGTCAGTTTTCATTCCTGTCGTCTCAAACTTGGCAATTGTGTGTTTCAACAGTATGTTTATTGAAATACGTTGGAAAAAAAATTCCTTCATGTGCAGTTTAAGTTTTTAAAAAGTACTTTTTAATGATTTAATGTTTCTTGCTTACTTTTTAATATCAAGGCGTTGTTGGATTGTTGCCATGATGCATTTACAGAATGCATCACGGAAATGACATGGAAACAACAGTGACTTGCTTGTAGAACCTGTAGAATAAAGTGTGTAGAATATGATAAAGCCTGTAGAAATGCTGATAGAAACACAGTTGAATTGACAAAAGGACAGCTTTGTTGTTTTTGTTTTTTAACACCCCACCCTGCCAACTAATGTTTACATCCCTCATCATGCTTTCTCAGGTTGGACAGGAAATTTGTGTAACAGTGATGACGTTTGTTTATGGTAAACAGACAAAACATTTAAAACAAAACAAATATTTCTTCATTTCAAAATTTCAAACATGGACTTCAGATCTGGCCCTGGGTGCTCTGGTGAGGAGCCATCATTTTTATCTGCTGTAGTCATCATTACCATCATCACCACCACCAAGTTCAAACTGAACTGTTCAAAAAATGCAGCAAGCGCTTTGAACTTGATTGTAGGCGGAGTTTACTGTGATTCCTCACATTTTAGAAAAGAAACGAAAATCCATCCGCTGATTTGAAATATATGTTTCAGAGTAACGAGTGACAGAAACCTTCAGAGAAATGTCCTGGAGTCAAGAGTCATAATTTTCCAAAAAATGAACACTCGAGTAAAGTATAGATATGAAAAACATCCTTAAGTAAAGAACTCAAGTAAATGTACTTCGTTCCTGTCCACCCCTGTTTTGGGATGTTTTGAGTTTCAGGTGATCCAGAGTGTGTTAATACGAATAGAGCAGTCAATAAATTAGGAGATAACAGTTGCATGTAGAATTGAATAATACTGACGGGCAGCGATTAAACATGTGGAAACCAGTTGATGTCATTGAAGGAGAAAAACGTTTACGTGTTGACTGATGCCATTTTGTCCCAAGAAGTATCGAAGCTGTGAGCTGAAGATGGAAGCGACAGCCAACTAACTAGACAGACAATACATTTCCAAAATTCAATGCAAATAATCAAACACAACTTTTACTTATAGTTTATTTGCAATATTTACAAATTACACCTCTATTACAGGCTCCAGTGTCCAATGAACATGCTGATTTTTTTTTTCTGTGTAAAACTTTCACTGTCTTTTGTTTGAAAATCTTTTTCCTCTCATTTCTCCACATTAAATTTGTGTTATTAGTGAAATGTAATGACGCAGACACTGGGCCGATAGAACCGTGTGGAGTTTGCAGTAATAAAAAATTATAATTTAAAAAAAAATCTTTCCTGTTATTATGACCTGACAAAAGGTTTTATTCAAGTGGAAAAACTTTCACTGAGAACTCATTAGAAACACCATTCTTATTTACTTTTATTACATCTCATCTCATTATCTCTAGCTGCTTTTGTTCTTTTCCCTGCTGTAGCTCTGTAATTTATTGATTTCAGGTCAGACAGGGAGAGACAACACACAGAGTGTAAGGGGAAGAACATGTCCAGTCTGTAAATCACTGGCACCAGGAACAAATAAGGAGCACCTGGGAACACACGCGCGCGCGCACACACTGTGAGCCAACGAGCTCATCATGAGTATCTCCATAAAACCCCTTCACCACTGGGCTGTGATCATTTCAGTCGCTCACTAATTAGAGAACAAATCAAATGTCTGATCTGTTCAGAGAAATATGACTCTGCCTGCTTCAACTAAACCTGACTTTTGAAACTGTTTCCCTTTCTCCTCTTTTTAATATTTTAGATCAGACTCTTATTTCCCAATTTGGTGATCAGATGTTCTCCTTCTTCTTCTTCTTTTGGCTGCTTCTGCTTAGGGCAGCATGGTGGTGTAAGTGGTTAGCACGGTCACCTCACAGCAAGAAGGTTCTGGGTTCGAGCCAAGGCGGGGGCCTTTCTGTGTGGAGTTTGCATGTTTTCCCCATATCTGTGTGGGCTTCCTCCGGGTGCTCCGGTTTCCCCCACAGTACAAAAACATGCGGTTAAGTTAATATGGGATGGCCTTGGGCTGAGGTGCCCTTGAGCGAGGCACCTAACTCCCAATTGCTCCCCGGGCACTGTTAGCATGGCTGCCCACTGCTCATATGTGTGTTCATTGCTTCAGATGGGTTAAATGCAGAGAGGAATTTTACAAGTGTGTGATGAATAAAGTTGTGCTTTCTTTCTTTCTTTCTTTCTTTAGGGGCCGCCACAGCAGATCTTTCATCTCCATTGCTCCCTGTCTTCCGCATCCTTCTCTACCACATGTGCCACTTTAATGTCCTCTCTCACCACATCCATGTATCTCCTCTTTGGCCTTCCTTGTTTTTGTGTGCTTGGCAGCTCCATCCTCAACATTCTCCTTCTAACATGCTCTGCATCTCTTCTCAGGATGAGCCCATACCATCTCAGTCTCCTCTCTCTTAGCTTAATTCCCAAGCTCTCCACATGTGCTGTCCCTCTGATGTGCTCGTTCCTTATCCTGTCCAACCTTGTCACTCCCATGGCAAACCTTAACATCCTCAACTCTGCCACCTCTAACTTTGCCTCCTGTCTCTTTGTTAAGGGTACGGTCTCCAATCTATACATCACAGCTGGTCTAACTACTGTCTTATACATCTTACCTTTCACTTTTGCTGGGACTTTCCTATCACAAATGACTCCCGAAATCCTTCTCCAACTGCTCCGCCCTGCCTGCGCTCTCTTTCTCACCTCACTATCGCAGCCCCCATTTTCCTGCACAGTTGACCCCAGGTACTTGAATTCACCAACTTTCTTTAAGTCTACTCCTTGCATCTTCACTACACTCTCATCCCCATTCTGATTGATGCACATGTATTCTGTTTTGCTGCTGCTCACCTTCATTCCTCTTCATTCCAATGCATACCTCCATCTCTCCAAACCCAACTCAGCCTCCTTTCTACTTTCACCACATATCACAATATCATCTGCAAACATCATGTTCCATGGTGACTCTTGCCTCACTTCATCCATCAAGCTATCCATCACTATGGCAAACAAGAAATAACTCAAAGCAGATCCTTGATGGAGTCCCACCTTCACCTTGAACCATTCAGTCGTTCCAACTGCACACCTCACTGCTGTTTCACTGTTCTCATGCATGTCTTGCACCACTCTAATATATTTCTCATTCACTCCACACTTTCTCAGACAATACCATAACTCATCTCTCGGCACTCTATCGTATGCCTTGTCCAGGTCTACAAACACACAATGTAGCTTTCTCTGGCCTTCCTTGTACTTCTCCATTAACATTCTTAAAGCAAAAATTGCATCCGACGTGCTCTTCCTTGGCATAAACCCGTACTCCTGTTCACAGATTGCTACCTCTCTTCTCAGTCTCGCCTCCAATACCCTTTCCCATAACTTCATGGTGTGGCTCATCAATTTTATCCCTCTGTAATTACTGCAGCTCTGTACATCTCCCTTATGCTTGTATATTGGGACTAACACGCTCTCCATTCATTCAGCATTTTCTCATTCTCTAGGATCTTAACAATCTCGTTAGGAACTCCACAGCCGTCTCACCCAAATATCTCCAAGCCTCAATCGGGATACCATCTGGTCTGACTGCTTTCCAAGTCTTCATTCTTTTCATGGCTGCCCTCACCTCATCCTGACTAACCAACTCTGCTTCCTGATATGCTGTCTCCAATGAATCTGACCTTTTCTCTCGTGGATTCTCCTTATTTAATAAATCCTCAAAGTACTCTTTCCACCTTCTTAATACACTCTCTGTATTTTATCTCAGCACAAGCAGAGATAAATTCTCCAAAGCCTGACTCTTTACTTAAACCTTTAAATTATTGACTTTTTGCTGAAACATTTGCACCTCGAGTAAACTTAATGTCAGTAACAGTGGTAATGTTTGAGTCATTATTAATCATAGCTTGTGGTTGGTGAAGAGAATAGAGACAGTCCAACATGAGAGACATCATCTTCACAACCACTATTACACCAAGATAAAAATCTGTTGATGAAGTGTGTGTCATTGTGTCTCTGCAGGTTGTGGCGTTGTGGTGTCTCAGATGAAGGCTGTGCTGCTTTGAGTTCAGCTCTGAGATCAAACCCCTCACACCTGAGAGAACTGGATCTGACTGATAATCTGGGAGACTCAGGAGTGACTCATGAGCTCTGTGCTGTACTGGAGAATCCTCACTGTAAACTGGAGACACTGGGGTAAGATCATCTCTCTGAGAGTCACATGACCTGCTCCTCAGTCAGACACATTCTCTAATAGTGAGACTGAAGCAGAGGTTTTAGGTTCATCATCAATGTCCTGAGGAGGAAGATTGTTTCTTTTCACTGCACACTGATGATTTGTCACGGAGTCTTTGGGTCAGATGGACGTATGTGAGAAGCTGCAGCACAAAACGGGACTTGATCCGAATGCAATATGTCTGAATTTTTTTTGTTTTAGAAATTAATTAAAATGAATAATCATCAGATGAAGAAAAAAAAGTTCCCAACTGACCGTCTCAGATTTGTTTCATACATTTTGAATAATGTCACCATTCCCAATAAATAATGGTTAAATTCTAGGCTTGTATCTGCATTAGTTTCTGAGATATCAAGGCTTTTAACAGGCAGTGTGGCTCAAATTTTACTGTAAAAACAAGTGCAACAGAAAAACATTACAAAGATCAATTCATTTAATATTTTTTAACTTTTCTTTCTAGTTGCATTAAATTTTTATGGATAGTGTGAAATGTAGAGTTTCAAAGTTATTTTTTCAACTTCATCCCAGGACCCCCCCCCCTAAATCCAGCCATGATGTCTCATCTCATCTCATTATCTCTAGCCGCTTTATCCTTCTACAGGGTCGCAGGCAAGCTGGAGCCTATCCCAGCTGACTACGGGCGAAAGGCGGGGTACACCCTGGACAAGTCGCCAGGTCATCACAGGGCTGACACATAGACACAGACAACCATTCACACTCACATTCACACCTACGGTCAATTTAGAGTCACCAGTTAACCTAACCTGCATGTCTTTGGACTGTGGGGGAAACCGGAGCACCCGGAGGAAACCCACGCGGACACGGGGAGAACATGCAAACTCCACACAGAAAGGCCCTCGCCGGCCCCAGGGCTCGAACCCAGGACCTTCTTGCTGTGAGGCGACAGCACTAACCACTACACCACCGTGCCGCCCAGCCATGATGTCACTATAGATAATTATTGCGTTGTTTTTTTTTATTTGTTGTTGTCCTCCACAGTATATTGTTGATGAAATTAAATGATGAAGATGAGCTCAAAGTGCAGACCTTCAGCTTTATTTTGAGGAAACTTGCATCCAGATTGGGTGACTGGTGTTGAAATTACAGCACTGTTTATATGTGCTCCCTCTTTTTTGAGGGATAAAAACTAATTTGACAAACAAACATCGTCATAAATTACACTGACATTTTTATTCCTCCGACACTGAGAGGTGAAACCGTTATGTTTTCGGGTTTTCTGTCCATTTTTTCTGAAATTCTTGTTCGCACGCTGTCTCAAGAACAAGTGGTTGACTGTTTGTAGGATTTATATGGAATAATCATTGTTTACTTCTCTGATTCTACAATAATATAAATCTATAATGTTCTATAAATGCACTCTGTATACTCTGGAGAAACAAGTTTATTGCCCCTGTGTAGTGCCCTATAAGTCTAGTAGAGAACCATCTGAGATTCAGTCTCTCTCTCTCTCTCTCTCTCTCTCTCTCTCTCTCTCTCTGATTAAAGTTCATGGTCTCTCTGCTGTTCTCTGTTCAGCTTCAGCTGCTGATGGTTTAATATCACACACAACAGAGGAGAGAAACTAAATATAACACTCAGTATTATCATTATTAATCAGTCCCCCCAGGATTCCGCGGGCCTTTTTTGTGATTGTTGCGGGCTAAAATGTCTGATGTTGCAGGGGATTTTCCAAAAAATTGCGATGAAAGTTGCAGTGTTTTTTAGGTTTTTGTTGCGATTACATTGCGGGAGGAAGTGAAAGTTGCGAGGAATTGTTGGTGATTTTCTCTTTTTGTGATTAAAATTGAGTGATATGTTCAATATTAAGTTATTACTGAAAAACTATTGATTAAAAAAAAGACACTGAGAAATGGTCCTATAAACAACATTACCAATATAAAAGATTACCAGGACTACAAAAATGCAGAAAAATGGGCTTTACTTATCCAAATGCACCTGTTGGTTCAAAAGTTAAAGTGCATAGAACCTCACAGCACAGCATGAAGTTACTATGGGACGCCGTTTGTAAAGCATGTCCGTGCTGAAAATTTCAGCAACATTTTGTCACATTTAGCTTAAAACAGTGTTTTAAAAACTGTGAATTTTTCAGACTCCCCTTTTTGCACATTTATAACAATATTTGTCATCTTAGAGATATTTTAAATAGTTATATCTAAATGTTAAATGTTAAACCTAAATGTTAATATATATGTTAAATTTAAATCTAAATGTTAAATCTAAATGTTAAATCTAAATATTAAATCTAAATGTTTGCTGAAACTAAATATTTAGCCAATATGCAAATAATTTAATATGCATAATAACTAATGTGCAAATTCCAGATGACCACAACAACCAGCCACAAGGGGGCACACTATTACCGACTTTGACACGAGTTCTTCTCTCTCTCCAGTCCGCTAGTAGAGCAGATAAGCAGATGAATCGTGCGCAAGATGATAAAAGCATGAAACTTTCAGGGTTTGTTCTTGAGGGCATAACAATTAATTTAAGATCTGGAGGCGCTCTCAGTTTGACCTTGGAGGTCATTTAGAGGTCATCGACCCTTGTTATGTGCAATTTCAATGGACAGGATTAAAAATTGGGGCATTTTATCATACAAGTGTGACAAATTGTACTTACATGTGGATTTCCATTTTTCTAGGTCATGAGGTTCCATTTATAGTGATATTACACTTAGAAGTCAAGGTTAAGATGAAGGTCACTCTAAAATATATGATGTGTTATGTCAATTTCAACAACTTTTATGATTTTGTAGCATATTGCCAAGCAGTATATACTTTGTAATTGTAAAATGACTTCCAAATGAGTGATACAGGCCTAATGTGAGTATTCTAATCATTGCAGTCTCCAGAACATGCACAAAGGGCAGTACACTTCAATTCTGCCTTTTTGCATTTGCAATGACCACAACAGCCCTTTTTGCAACCACAATGCAAAAGCTCATAGCACAACTGTGAGGCCTCAGGTAGTGTTGTCCAAAGTGGCTGCCATCCATCGTCACTGTTAACCCATCCCCAGTCTGAAGGACTTGGCAACTGGGGCCTAATAACCAAGGCAAGGTTCCATACATGAGCCTGATACATGGCTCGTTTGATGTGTTGTCTCAAAGCAGCTTGTGTGTGTGTGGGGGGGGGGATGTTTTCCAACGACCTTGACTTTCGTGTGAAAAGATGTTTCCGTGCCTCATTGACACCTACACATGCACTTGTTCTGTCATAAATGAGAACAACAAAGCGTTCCAGCTGTGACAAAGACAGGTCACTCAGTTCTTAAATCTTAATTAAATCTAAACAATTAATCATAACAACAAAACAAAATCAAAATCATAAAAGTTGTTGAAATTGACATAACATCATATATTTGAGTGACCGTCATCTTAACCTTGACTTCTAAGTGTAATATCACTATAAATGGACCCTCATGACCTAGAAAAATGGAAATCCACATGTAATTACAATTTTTGTCACACTTGTATGATAAAATGCCCCAATTTTTAATCCTGTCCATTGAAATTGCACATAACAAGGGTCGATGGCCTCTAAATGACCTCCAAGGTCAAACTGAGAGCGCCTCCAGATCTTAAATTGTTATGCCCTCAAGAACAAACCCTGAGTTTCATGCTTTTATCATCTTGTGCACGATTCATCTGCTTATCTGCTCTACTAAGCAGACTGGAGAGAGAGAAATCATGTCAAAGTCGGTAATAGTGTGCCCCCTTGTGGCTGGTTGTTGTGGTCATCTGGAATTTGCACATTAGTTATTATGCATATTAAATTATTTGCATATTGGCTAAATATTTAGTTTCAGCAGAAACATTTAGATTCAACATTTAGATTTAACATTTAGATATAATTAGATTTAACATTTAGATTTAATATTTAAATATAGATTTAGATTTAACATTTAGATTTAATATTTAAATATAGATTTAGATTTAACATTTAGATTTAATTTTTATATTTATATTTAAATTTAACATTTACATTTAGGTTTAACATTTAACATTTATTTGTAACATTTAACATTTAGATATAACTATTTAAAATATCTCTAAGATGACAAATATTGTTATAAATGTGCAAAAAGGGGAGTCTGAAAAATTCACACCATTTTTAAAACACTGTTTTAAGCTAAATGTGACAAAATGTTGCTGAAATTTTCAGCACGGACATGCTTTACAAACGGCGCCCCATAAGTTACCTTACAATATAATATAAATGCCTCAGCTTTCGTGTAAGAAAAAAAAACCTATTGATACTAGTACTGTGTGCAGGCAGTCTCTCCTGAAGACTAAATTAAACGAATTATAAACTAATAAAATAAATGGCTCAGGCTTCATAGAAGGAAATAAACAACAATTTGAACAGAATCTCTCAGTATGATACTGAAGCTGCCCAAACAAAGGAAAATAAAATCATTTTGGCAAAAATGTTGGCATACATTAATTTCTTGTATTAAGTCAAAAAATAATGTAAAGTGCACACAGTCCTTCACTGTAAACATAACACACTTTCAGTAACAGAATTTAAGTCTATATAAACACTGACTTGCACATGCTGCTTCTCTTGAACGTATACACGGAAGTAAGGCAGAAGGTAGTTTGTCGATGGCACCTCAAGATGATGCCAAAGACTGGTCAAATTTGCAGTAAAGTTGCGGTGATTGGATATAATTGCAACACCGCCCTGAATTTGCGGGGATTGGTTGAATTTGCGTTGAAGTTGCAAATCGCAACATCGCGAAATCCTGGAGGGTCTGATTAATTACACTGTTAATGAGAATAAACAGGTGATATTAAATCCTCATGACATTCTGAATAATAAAATTAATTTTACTCTCTTTAAAGTAAGAATTAAACGAAGATGAAACTCTGTTGATGAAGTGCATGTCATTGTGTCTCTGCAGGTTGTGTGGTTGTGGTGTCTCAGATGAAGGCTGTGCTGCTCTGAGTTCAGCTCTGAGATCAAACCCCTCACACCTGAGATACCTGGATCTGTCTGATAATAATCTGGGAGACTCAGGAGTGAAGCGTCTCTGTGCTGTACTGGAGAATCCTCACTGTAAACTGGAGACACTGAGGTAAGATCATCTCTCTGAGAGTCACAATAACTCACTAAAGCAGCAGTTAATAGTTGTCTACAGTGTTTATGAATTAAAATTTTCTAGAAAATTAAAACATGCGGGCAGCACGGTGGTGTAGTGGTTAGCGCTGTTGCCTCACAGCAAGAAGGTCCAGGTTCGAGCCCCGTGGCCAGCGAGGGCCTTTCTGTGCGGAGTTTGCATGTTCTCCCTGTGTCCGCGTGGGTTTCCTCCGGGTGCTCCGGTTTCCCCCACAGTCCAAAGACATGCAGGTTAGGTTAACTGGTGACTCTAAATTGACCGTAGGTGTGAATGTGAGTGTGAATGGTTGTCTGTATCTATGTGTCAGCCCTGTGATGACCTGGTGACTTGTCCAGGGTGAACCCCGCCTTTCGCCCGTAGTCAGCTGGGATAGGCTCCAGCTTGCCTGCGACCCTGTAGAAGGATAAAGCGGCTAGAGATAATGAGATGAGTGAAACATGCGGGCGGCACTGAGGTATAGTGGTTACTACTGTCGCCTCACAGTAAGAAGGTTCTGGGTTTGAGCCCAGCAGCTGGCGAGGGCCTTTCTGTGTGGAGTTTGCATGTTCTCCCCGTGTCTGTGTGGGTTTCCTCCGGGTACTCTGGTTTCCCCCACAGTCCAAAGACATGCAGCTTCGGATGACTGATCGCTCTAAATTGACTGTAGGTGTGAATGTGAATGGTTGTTTGTCTCTGTGTGTCAGCCCTGTGATGACCTGGCGACTTGTCCAGGTTTAACCCCACCTCTCACCCAGAGTCAGCTGGGATAGGATCCAGCTTGTGTGTGACACTGTACAGGAGAAGCAGCTACAGATAATGGATGGATGTAAAATATGCAGAACAAATATATTCGTCATGAAGTGATCATTTCTCCTCAGAATCACTTTTACTTTAAAGAAATAATTAAAACGTCTTTCCAATTAAATATGTGATCATTAAAAATCCAGTCAAGCAGAGATAAATTCTACAAAACCTGACTCTTCACTTAAACCTTTAAATTATTAACTTTTTGCTGAATCATTTGCACCTCGAGTAAACTTAATGTCAGTAACAGTGGTAATGTTTGAGTCATTATTAATAATAGCTTGTGATTGGTCAAGAGAATAGAGACAGTCCAACATGAGAGACATCATCTTCACAACCACTATTACACCAAGATGAAAATCTGTTGATGAAGTGTGTGTCATTGTGTCTCTGCAGGTTGTGGCGTTGTGGTGTCTCAGATGAAGGCTGTGCAGCTCTGAGTTCAGCTCTGAGATCAAACCCCTCACACCTGAGAGACCTGGATCTGTCTAATAATAATCTGGGAGACTCAGGAGTGAAGCGTCTCTGTGCTGTACTGGAGAATCCTCACTGTAAACTGGAGACACTGGGGTAAGATCATCTCTCTGAGAGTCACATGACCTGCTCCTCAGTAAGACACATTCTCTAATAGTGAGACTGAAGCAGAGGCTTTAGGTTCATCATCAATGTCCTGAGGAGGAAGATTGTTTCTTTTCACTGCACACTCATGATTTGTCACAGAGTCTTTGGGTCAGATGGATGTATGTGAGAAGCTGCAGCACAAAACCAGACTTTAATAACTCACTAAAGCAGCAGTTAACTGTTGTATACAGCGTTGTTTATCATTTAAAATTTTCTGGAAAAGTAAAACATGAGGGAGGCATGGAGGTGTAGTGGATCATCTTCCATCCAAGATGGTGCCGCAGACAGCTGCCACGGGACTTTGCTCTCTCGTACTTTCTATGTTTTTGTGTAATTGTTGTGTTAATTCTTCTCCGTGCTTCACGGAATGCTGCGCCGAGGGTTTTTTTTTAATGCCTACACATTCCGGTCCTGATAGGAGCGAAATGTGTGGGTGTTTTTCCTCTCATCTCTCATATCTCAGCCTCTCCCTTCCTGACAAGCCTCTCTCCTGCTTTGCTTCTGCGGACTCGTCTTGTCTGAGAGACCCTTCCTGCACTGTTCTCCGAATCGAAATTATGGATTTGATCAACTGGTCACTTCATGAAATTGACACAATCTTCTCGACGAGAAGTCTGGGGTTCGGGGGAACCTGCCTGTCCTGCCAGAATGTTTGCAGCCGGATACACCATGGATGCCTGGGAGAAGTGGCGTGTGGCGTGCTTGGCAATTCTTTCCGTGGAGGACATTGAGGATATTTACCTATTCGGAACCATGATCACAGGATTTTTGCTGATTGGACTTGGCATTGCCCTGGTGTATTGAGGAAATCAGATAACGGGGGCAGCTGTTCAAAGCCCCACAAAACTGCCCGACATGATTGAGGCGGTGGGCAGAGCTGTCGGCACTCAGAACTGTGGCTGTTCATAACTTGAGTCGCAACATTGATAACATCATGGAGAAGTTGATGGCTTTGCAGAGAGAAATGGATCATTTTGGTGGCCAGAATGGACAAGCGGGTTAAGCGAAAAAGGACACGTCTAAACAAATTCCAATCTTATCCTGGCTCTCCCAGCCAGCACTGCCTTCAAGGCCGTCGCTGTAGAAACGCGATTCTCCCCCTGGAGTTCACTGCAGTGAGACTCTCTCTCTGTGTGTGTGTGTATGTGTGTGTGTGTGTGTGTGTGTGTGTTTGTTTTTTCTATACTTTCTTTCTGTCTGTACTATAAAAGCTAAGTCGAACCGGAGTCAAATTCCTCGTGTGTATAACATACCTGGCAATAAAGTGCTTCTGATTCTGGTTAGCACTGTCACCTCACAGTAAGAAGGTTCTGGGTTTGAGCCCAGCAGCTGGTGAGGGCCTTTCTGTGTCGAGTTTGCATGTTCTCCCCGTGTCTGTGTGGGTTTCCTCCGGGTGCTCCGGTTTCCCCCACAGTCCAAAGACATGCAGCTTCGGATAATTGGTGTCTCTAAATTGACCGTAGGTGTGAATGTGAGTGTGAATGGTTGTTTGTCTCTGTGTGTCAGCCCTGTGATGACCTGGTGACTTGTCCAGGGTGTACCCTGCCTTTCACCCATAGTCAGCTGGGATAGGCTCCAGCTTGCATGTGACCCTGTACGGGATAAGCGGCTACAGATGATGGATGTAAAATATGCAGAACAGATATATTAGTCATGAAGTGATCATTTCTCCTCAGAATCACTTTTACTTTAAAGAAATAAGTTATGGCCCTTTTCCACTACCCTTTTTCAGCTCACTTCAGCCCAACACGGTTCGCGTTTCGACTACCTCAGAGCAGGACGACTCGGCTCACTTCAGCCTTACTCAGCACCCAAACCTCGCACCATTTTGCAGTGGGGCTGAACTGAGCCAAACCGAGCTGAGTGAGGCTAGGGGCATGAGGAGACACTCCCCTGTGCACTGATTGATGAGGAGGAGTGTCCTCACATGCCCACACACGCCCCGCGAGCACGCTGGGAACCACCATCTGTAAACCCGGAAGAAGAAGAATTACGACAAATTATGCACCTCGTCTCATCTATACGCTCTTGCCAGTATCTGTTGGCATTGTTGGTGACAACAAGCCACAGCACCAAGAACAGCAACACTAACGACTCCATGTCCTCCATGTTTATTGTTTACTATCCGGGTTGTGAGACTACCGCTTAAAAGGTCACTGATGTCACTGTTTGCGCCGCCTAACGACATCACATGACGTCCACCCACTTTCGCTAACTCCACCCAATGTGTCCACCCACTTCCAGCCAGCACGGTTCAGCACGGTTGTAGTCGAAATGCAACCCCAACAGCCCTGCTCAGCTCGACTCAGCACGACTCAGCACGGCACGGCTCAGCCCAACTCAGCCGCGTTGGTAGTGGAAAAGCACCATTAGTGTCTTGCCAATTAAATATGTGATCATGAAAAATCCAGTCAAGCAGAGATAAATTCAACAAAACCTGACTCTTCACTTAAACCTTTAAATTATTGACTTTTTGCTGAATCATTTGCACCTCGAGTAAACTTAGCCCATGTTTACATTAGACCGTATCAGCGGATCATCAGATTAACGTTTTTAAAACGATTAGTGTGCACACAGCAACGCCAATACACGATTCGCGTGCACACAGCAACACCAATACACGGATACGCTCGGCTCCGCAGGCATCCTGCGCTCCAAATCACTCCACCCTGAACAGCGAGTGCCCTCTGGAGGGTGCGCACTCCGGCCTTGCGCAGCTCACAGAGCACGCGAGTGAAGTGCACAAGCTGTGATTCGGGACTGAGCCGCTGTGTGTGTGATCCCAGCGCATATCACTTACCACTTGCAAGTGGAAGGATGGCAAGCCTAAAGACAATCATAGCTACACAATGGGCAGTATTTGCATCAGTATTTGCAGTATTTTCATACTTTTATACTCTTTAATGAAAGGTGATACAAGGCGGAAGTCCGCGCCGTTTTTCAGCAGTCGCGTCACATGACCAACGCCAGCGACTCAGGAAGGTGGATGTCACAGTGACGTTGTCCAATGACGACGCCAGCTAGAGCTCAGCACAGCGTATCTGCGTATCTCAATGTTTACACAGCACCGGAGCTGACACGATCTGGATTGAATACGTGGACGCTGGCGGATTCCCGTTTCCCGGCGTTTCCAGGCGGTTTAATGTAAACGGACAGTGCATCCGCGAAGAAAACAAGACAGATATGGTCTAATGTAAACTTGGCCTTAATGTCAGTAACAGTGGGAATGTTTGAGTCATTATTAATAATAGCTTGTGATTGGTGAAGAGAATAGAGACAGTCCAACATGAGACATCTTCACAACCACTATTACACCAAGATGAAAATCTGTTGATGAAGTGTGTGTCATTGTGTCTCTGCAGGTTGTGTGGTTGTGGTGTCTCAGATGAAGGCTGTGCTGCTCTGAGTTCAGCTCTGAGATCAAACCCCTCACACCTGAGAAACCTGGATCTGACTAATAATAATCTGGGAGACTCAGGAGTGAAGCGTCTCTGTGCTGTACTGGAGAATCCTCACTGTAAACTGGAGAAACTGGGGTAAGATCATCTCTCTGAGAGTCACATGACCTGCTCCTCAGTAAGACACATTCTCTAATAGTGAGACTGAAGCAGAGGTTTTAGGTTCATCAGTGTCCTGAGGAGGAAGATTTGTTTCTTTTCACTGCACACTCGGAGTCTTTGGGTCAGATGGACGTATGTGAAAAGCTGCAGCACAAAATGGGACTTTATTAACACACTAAAGCAGCAGTTAATAGTTGTATACAGTGTTTTTTATTATTTAAAATTTTCTGGAAAAGTAAAACGTGGGGGAAGTATGGTGGTGTAGTGGTTAGCGCTGTCGCCTCACAGCAAGAAGGTCCAGGTTCGAGCCCCGTGGCTGGCAAGGGCCTTTCTGTGGGGAGTATGCATGTTCTCCTCGTGTCCACGTGGGTTTCCTCCGGGTGCTCCGGTTTCCCCCACAGTCCAAAGACATGCAGGTTAAGTTAACTGGTGACTCTAAATTGACCGTAGGTGTGAATGTGTGTGTGAATGGTTGTCTGTGTCAGCCCTGTGATGACCTGGTGACTTGTCCAGGGTGTACCCCACCTTTCTCCCGTAGTCAGCTGGGATAGGCTCCAGCTTGTCTGCGACCCTGTAGAACAGGATAAAGCGGCTAGAGATAATGAGATGAGTAAAACATGCGGGCGGCACTGAGGTATAGTGGTTACCACTGTCGCCTCACAGTAAGAAGGTTCTGGGTTTGAGCCCAGCAGCTGACGAGGGCCTTTCCGTGTGGAGTTTGCATGTTCTGCCCGTGTCTGTGTGGGTTTCCTCCGGGTGCTCCGGTTTCCCCCACAGTCCAAAGACATGCAGCTTCGGATGACTGATCGCTCTAAATTGACTGTAGGTGTGAATGTGCGTGTGAATGGTTATTTGTCTCTGTGTGTCAGCCCTGTGTTTACCTGGTGTTAGGACTGGGACTGTTTTGGCCTCTAGAGGCCGCTGTTATTTCCTTTTCGTGTCATGTTTGTTTTAGCCTCTAGAGGCCGCCACTGTTCCTGTGTTTTGTGTTTGTGTTAATTGCCTGTTTAGGCCTGATTATTTTCACCTGTGTTCAATTTAGTTTGTGTATTTATACCCCCTGAGTTCAGTACTCTTGTCACGGAGTCTTTGTGCTGTTATGTTTATCTCCAGTTTCCTCTGTACCGTCTTCTTTGTTTTGCACTTTGCTTTACTTTTGGACCTAAGTATTTACTGTGTTTTTGGATCTTCTGAGCATTCTGCATTTTGCCTTTCCTTTTGTTTTTGGACTTTGCACCTTTGGATATTTTTATTTTTGTTATCTTCTGAGCTTTTGGATTTTCTTTTTTTTTGTTTTTTCATCGGATTGTAAATATTGTACATAGTGTAAATAAACTGTTGTTTGATACTTTTTCTACTTCCACCTCACGCCTCTGCATTTGAGTCATCCCCCTGGTGGCCTAGTGGGGGTTTGCTGGATTATCACACCAGCGAACCAGGTTCAAATCCCAGCAAATCCCTAACAGAAAGACTCCGTCATGACCGACTCAGCAGAGGCTGCTTCAACTGTCTACCCGGCCAACCTTCAGGGAATTACGGCAGCTTTGACACGCTTCGGAGCGACCATGGACACTCATGGACGTATGCTCACCAGCCAACATGAGGCCCTTGCTCGCCACAAGGAACTGCTTCAGCAAATTGGGAAAACCCTGGCACAGTTGACATCTCTGCCGGCATCTCCTGATCCAGCTCCTGCTCCTGTGCTTCCTGCCATGCTGCCTTCTTCACCTCGCGAACCCAGCCTTCCTGCACCACAGAGGTATGACGGCAAGCACAGTGAGTGCCGAGAGTTCCTTACCCAGTGTCAACTCACCTTTGAGCTTCAGCCTACCACCTACACTACGGATCGCCGCAAGATTGCCTTTGTGATCACCTTTTTAGCTGGTAAGGCGCGAGCCTGAGATACTGCTATCTGGCAAAGACAGGGACCTGAGTGCCTTGATTTCCAGCTGTTTTCTGAAGAGATGCTTCGGGTCTTCGATCAGGCAGACATCAGTACCGACGCAGCCCGAAAGCTCATGTCCATCCGGCAAGGAGGAAGCGTCGCAGATTACACCATCTCGTTCCGGACACTCGCAGCAGTAAGTGGATGGAACGAGACTGCCCTGGTGTCAGCCTTCCACCATGGTCTGTCTGACCCCATCAAGGACGGTCTGGCCTCTATTGGATGCCCAAGTGACCTCGAAACCCTCATCTCACATGCTATTCGTCTGGACAACAGGATGAGAGAACGCCACCAAGCCTTGAGCCCCCCCAGCCTCCCTACCTCTACCTGGAGACCGTCTACCTCCTTCAGTGACTGTCCAGAACCCATGCAAGTGGGTCGTACTCGCCTCTCCGCATCTGAGAGGGAGCGCAGAAGGAGGGACAAGTGCTGCATTTACTGTGGCAAGCCTGGTCACTTCCGAGCATCATGTCCCGAACTCTTGGGAAAAGGACCGCCCCGTCCAGCCGAGGGAGGGTTGTGATGGGGCCTACCCTCTCTCCCGGACTCCCTGGCCAAGGAATCTACATCCCGGTCTCCATCTCCTGGGGTGAGTCTGTCCACTCTTGTCAAGCTTTGTTAGACTCAGGGGCGGCTGGGAACTTTATGGATATTCACTTTGCCCAAAGCATCAATATTCCGACTGCACCTCTTGAAGTCCCACTGCCCTCGATGGCCAAGCGTTAGGTGATGGAAGAGTCACTCAAGTTACTTCTCCAGTCTTCCTCCAGTCTCAAGGTCACAAGGAAGAAATATCCCTGCACCTGATTCCTTCACCTGAGTTCCCAGTTATTCTAGGCCTTCCTTGGCTTACTCGCCACAACCCTCGCATAGACTGGGTAACAAGCCAGGTTGTGGAATGGGGCCCTGCATGCCATGCCTCTTGTCTGCTCTCTAGCTCTCCTGTGTCTCCTGCCAAGCCCCCTGATCTCACCGAGTTATCTCAAGTTCCCACAGAGTACTGGGATCTCAAGGAGGTATTCAGCAAGAGCAGGGCCGCTGTTCTTCCTCCGCACCGGGCCTACGACTGTGCCATCGACTTGCTCCCTGGGACTACCCCTCCTCATGGCAGACTGTTTTCCCTCTCTCAGCCAGAACGCAAGGTCATGGAGGAATACCTCAAAGACGCCCTGGTCTCTGGGTTAATTCGACCCTCCACCTCACCTGCTGGTGCCGGCTTCTTCTTTGTCGGCAAGAAGGATGGGGGGCTCCAACCATGTGCTGACTACAGGGGCCTGAACAAGATCACTGTGCGCAACCGATATCCCCTTCCGCTGATGTCCACTGCTTTCGACCTGCTCCAAGGCGCCACCATCTTCACCAAGTTGGACCTACGGAACGCATACCACCTCATCCGTATCCGACAGGGAGACGAGTGGAAGACTGCCTTTAACACCCCGTCTGGGCACTACGAATACCAGGTGATGCCTTTCGGACTCACCAACGCACCAGCTGTTTTTCAGGCCCTAATCAACGATGTCTTAAGGGACATGATTAACCTGTACGTTTTTGTCTACCTCGACGACATCCTTATCTTTTCCAAGACCGTGCAGGAACACCGCCACCATGTCCGCCAGGTTCTCCAGAGGCTGCTACAGAACAATCTGTTCGCCAAGGCCCAGAAATGCGAATTTCATGTTCCCGAGGTCTCCTTTCTGGGATTTATTGTACGGACAGGCCAACTCCAAATGGACCCTGCCAAGACCCTGGCCGTCCGGGACTGGCCTACTCCCAAGTCCGTTAAGGAGGTTCAGCGGTGCTTAGGATTCGCTAACTTCTACCGCAAGTTCATCAGGAACTTCAGTTCTGTAGCAGCACCCATGTCGGACCTCAACAAAGGGACAGGTGGATCTTATGTCTGGTCTCCTCAGGCGGAAAAGGCGTTCAAAGACCTCAAGGACCGCTTCTGCACGGCACCCATTCTGGTCCTCCCGGACACCTCCCAACCATTCATCGTGGAGGTGGACGCCTCGGACAGTGGTGTCGGCGCGGTGCTCTCTCAACGTTCGGAAGGAAAGCTGCACCCCTACGCTTACTTCTCCCACCGCCTGAGTCCTTTGGAGTCCCGGTATGATGTGGGGGATCAAGAACTGCTAGCGGTCAAACTGGCCCTTGAGGAGTGGAGGCACTGGCTGGAGGGAGCGCACCATCCATTCCTGGTTTGGACTGACCACAAGAACCTGGAGTACCTCCAGCAAGCCAAGAGACTGAACCCTCGACAGGCTAGGTGGGCCCTGTTTTTCAGTCGGTTTGACTTCACCCTCTCGTACCGCCCCGGCTCCAAGAACACCAAACCTGACGCACTGTCCAGGCTGTTCTCTGCCACTAACAGGGAGAATGAAGTCGGGCCTATTATCCCTGTGTCCCGGATTGTGGCCCCTGTCCGCTGGGGTATTGAGGAGGCTGTCCGACGAGCCCAACGCCAGGACCCCGGTCCTGGGACGGGGCCACCGGGCCTCTTGTATGTCCCACATCAAGCCCGGTCCAAGGTTCTCCAGTGAGGTCACTCTTCCCCTCTCACCGCCCACCCGGGAGCTCAGAGGACCCTGGACTTCCTGAAAAGACGCTTCTGGTGGCCTAACATGGAGAAGGAAGTAAGGTCATTTGTCCTGTCCTGTGAGGTTTGCACCAGAACCAAGAACCCACGACAGTGTCCCCAGGGTCTCCTGCATCCTCTGACCATTCCCCGGCATCCCTGGTCCCACGTGGCAGTCGACTTCATCACGGGTCTCCCTGAGTCACAAGGTAACATGGTCATTTTGGTCATAGTTGACAGATTCTCCAAGGCCTGCCACTTCATACCACTGTGCAAACTCCCCTCTGCTCTTGAAACAGCGAAACTTATGTTTAATCATGTCTTCCGAGTCTTTGGTCTTCCACAGGACATCGTCTCAGACCGAGGGCCCCAGTTCTCCTCCCGAGTGTGGCACGGGTTCTGCAAGGTCATCGGAGTCACTGCCAGCCTCTCCTCTGGGTTTCACCCACAGTCCAATGGTCAGACGGAGAGGCTCAACCAGGACCTGGAAACCACCCTGCGAGGCCTGGCTATGGATAACCCTACATCGTGGAGCACCTGGCTGTCATGGGCAGAGTACGCCCACAACACCCTGCAGTCATCGGCCACCAAGCTGTCGCCATTCCAGTGCCAATTCGGGTTCCAGCCACCTCTGTTCCCGGACCAGGAGGAGGACGCGGGGGTGCCCTTGGTCAACCAATATGTGAGACGGTGTCGCAAGACCTGGAGCAAGGTCAGGAAGACCCTCATACAGACCTCCAGAACCAACCAGACTCAGGCCAACCACCATAGAAGACCTGCACATGCTTTCCGCCCTGGGCAGCGGGTTTGGCTGTCCACCAAGGACCTTCCGCTGTGGGTGGAGAACCGCAAGCTTGCTCCTCGCTACATTGGCCCCTTCAAGGTGGTGCGCAGGGTGAATCCTGTCTCCTACCGGCTCCAGTTGCCCCGGACTCTGAGGATCAACCCCACTTTCCATGTTTCCCTGTTGCGGCCCGTACTGACGTCTACGTATGCCCCTGCCCCTAGGAACCCCCCCCCCCCGCATCTTCCAGGGTCAGACTGTGTTCACTGTGCATCGCCTGCTTGACTCCCGCCGGGTCCGCGGCGGGCTGCAATATCTGGTGGACTGGGAGGGCTATGGTCCTGAGGAGCACTGCTGGGTTCCTGCTCGGGATGTCCTAGATAAAGAACTGTGTCGGGACTTCCATTCGGCCCATCCGGATCGCCCTGGGAACGTCAGGAGACGCTCCTAGAGGGGGGGGTCCTGTTAGGACTGGGACTGTTTTAGCCTCTAGAGGCCGCTGTTATTTCCTTTTCGTGTCATGTTTGTTTTGGCCTCTAGAGGCCGCCACTGTTCCTGTGTTTTGTGTTTGTGTTAATTGCCTGTTCAGGCCTGATTATTTTCACCTGTGTTCAATTTAGTTTGTGTATTTATACCCCCTGAGTTCAGTCCTCTTGTCACGGAGTCTTTGTGCTGTTATGTTTATCTCCAGTTTCCTCTGTACCGTCTTCTTTGTTTTGCACTTTGCTTTTCTTTTGGACCTAAGTATTTACTGTGTTTTTGGATCTTCTGAGCATTCTGCATTTTGCCTTTCCTTTTGTTTTTGGACTTTGCACCTTTGGATATTTTTATTTTTGTTATCTTCTGAGCTTTTGGATTTTCTTTTTTTTTGTTTTTTCATCGGATTGTAAATATTGTACATAGTGTAAATAAACTGTTGTTTGATACTTTTTCTACTTCTGCCTCATGCCTCTGCATTTGAGTCATCCCCCTGGTGGCCTAATGGGGGTTTGCTGGATTATCACACCAATGAACCAGGTTCGAATCCCAGCAAATCCCTAACACCTGGTGACTTGTCCAGGGTGAACCCCCCCCCCCCCCCCCCCCCCCAACCCCTCTCACCCATAGTCAGCTGGGATAGGATCCAGCTTGCGTGTGACCCTGTACAGGATAAGCAGCTACAGAAAATTGATGGATGGATGGATGGATGTAAAACATGCAGAACAGATATATTAGTCATGAAGTCATCATTTCTCCTCACAATCACTTACTTTAAAGAAATAATTTCATGTCTTTACAATTAAATATGTGATCATTAAAAATCCAGTCAAGCAGAGATAAATTCTACAAAACCTGACTCTTCACTAAAACCTTTAAATTACTGACTTTTTGCTGAATCAGTTGCACCTCAAGTAAACTTAATGTCAGTAACAGTGGGAATGTTTGAGTCATTATTAATAATAGCTTGTAATTGGTGAAGAGAATAGAGACAGTCCAACATGAGAGACATCATCTTCACAACCACTATTACACCAAGATGAAAATCTGTTGATGAAGTGTGTCATTGTGTCTCTGCAGGTTGTGGGGTTGTGGTGTCTCAGATGAAGGCTGTGCTGCTCTGAGTTCAGCTCTGAGATCAAACCCCTCACACCTGAGAGACCTGGATCTGTCTAATAATAATCTGGGAGACTCAGGAGTGAAGCGTCTCTGTGCTGTACTGGAGAATCCTCACTGTAAACTGGAGACACTGGGGTAAGATCATCTCTCTGAGAGTCACATGACCTGCTCCTCAGTAAGACACATTCTCTAATAGTGAGACTGAAGCAGAGGCTTTAGGTTCATCATCAATGTCCTGAGGAGGAAGATTGTTTCTGTTCACTGCACACTGATGGTTTGTCACAGAGTCTTTGGGTCAGATGGACGTATGTGAGAAGCTGCAGCACAAAACGGGACTTGATCTGACTGCAGTGTGTCTGAAATCACTGTGAAATTTACTACAACACTGTAACTAATCACACAAACTGCACCTGAGACACAAACTGCCCTCTGTGTGAGCTGCAGGGTTTAAAGCAGCAGTGACATGGTGGAAATGATCTCAGGAATATAGAGTTTAAAAACTAAAATGAGATGTTAATGCCATATAACTGATGCAGAAAAAATAAATAGATAAACAAAGATTTTAAATAAAAATTAAAAAGGAGCAGAAAAGAACTTCCAATAAACTGAAAGCCACGACAACACTTCTTGTGTAATTCTGAATTTTTCAACAAAAAGAATTCATGATGATGATAAATGTTAAAACGGTAAATAAATGCTCCAGTCCATCTCTGTCAGTGGTGATTTTGCTTTAAGACGACACTGGAAGCTCAGCTTCCCCTCACATTTCATTAAAATGCAGCAATGAAACTTTTCCAAAAGTGTATATTTTATTCATCAGTCTTGGTGTCGTTCAGTATTTTAGTGAATCAGATTGATAGAGTATCTCACTGCAATATCGCGCTGTTTGTTCATTAAACTCACACTGTTTAGTGGTGAACAGTGCAGCCTGTGTGAAAAGCCCCTGACACAGAGCTAACAGACCCCCACTGAAGCCTCTGCATCTATTAGTGTCTGTTAGGTGTTTGTGTACTCGCTGTTTTAATTGGCAGAAAGACGAAAGCTCATTGGACAACAGGATTTAACGCATCATTTTGAGCCCCGCCCAGACACACGGCTTCACTGGGAGGGAATGGCGTGTGGGCGAGTGTGTTTTACACAGAAGAAAAAAAACATCTCAGCATGAGAGAGAGAACTGTAATGAAGAACAGACGTTTTCTCTTCTGAAATCAAAATTCTTTCACATATTTGGAAAAATTCACCGATTTTTAAGACCCACAAAATGTTTCTTCATAAATTACAGGGGATTTTTAAAAAATTATTTCACTACTTGTGTTTGCAAAAAAGTTTTTGGAGATTTTGACATTACCTGGTTTTCTTTAATAATAAAACATGGTCTAATCTTCATCCCAGTCAGAATCGTAGACAAACACGTGCTGTCTAAAGAAAACAGTCACACTTGTTCTTGTCAGTACTGAATAAACCATTTTAACATTCACACTCTGGGGTTTAAAAAGTGTGTGAACCTCTGAGCGAACGACTTCTCCAAGAGCTCATTAGAAAGCAAAGCAAAAACATCAAAGCAAATCTTGATGTTCATAAACTGAGGCAGTGAAGTGTGTGTCATTGTGTCTCTGCAGGTTGTGTGGTTGTGGTGTCTCAGATGAAGGCTGTGCTGCTCTCGCTTCAGCTCTGAGATCAAACCCCTCACACCTGGGAGTACTGGGTCTGATTGGGAATAAAATAGGAGACTCAGGAAAGAAGCTGCTCTCTGCTCTTAAGGATGATAAAAATTTCAAACTACAGACACTTGAGTAAGTAATAGCCTTTTTAGGCAAATGTTGAAAAGAAAAAGAATAATTTAATTTCTTTATCATTTTACTTTAATTTCAGTAAATGTCACATGACCAGGCCATGAAATGAAACCAGTTTTAGAAATTTTCAGTGTGTTCTATTTAATCCGACTTTTTCCTCCCAGTTGTCTTTAATGCTGTTTGTTGTTCAGTAAAATTGATTTAAAATTCATCTGAAAGCAGAAGATGGAGTCAGTCAGAGTCTCCAAAATGTCCTGTCTGAGTGCATGAGAGTGATTGTAAATGAACACCTCGTCTCCTTGTGTCACCCTGCTGTCTCTGACTTCATCCTGCTGCTTTTGTCTGAATAAGATGATCTCAGCTTTTCCCTGTTTCTGATCAGCAGCACATTTTCTTCTCAACTCTCCTCAAAACTCAGTAAAATGATCATCTTTAATGCCACACTGCCACAAATATGTGATTTAAGGAGCCACTTTACTCACTCTGACACTCCTTCCTGCTCTCCACCTCCACACCGTGTCTTCTGTCGTTCCTGTAAAATTCACCTTGGCTTCTTCTTAAAGTCTGCACTTAAATCTACATGTAGAACAAGAGATCAAACCCACTCCAGTGTTAGCTACTGTTTAAAAAGCTCCAAAGCCTGTGATTGGATAAGAGCAGTGATGTAATGGGAAATGTCTGCTCACTTTCTTGTTAGATCTTGTGGAAGTTCTCGTTTGTTGGAGCTCAATGTTAGAACACAGATATTATAGAAGACTGAATAAATGTTGAATTAAATTATAAACAGGAGATAATAATGTTTCTCTTGGAGCAGAGATGATTACATGCTGTTGGTCATGAAGTACCACAGTCCAGTGTGTGGGGATTAATACAGATGTTTTTCTTTCATTTTCAGTTGGTGGTGAACGTGTGTGTGTGATGAAGACTCTGGTGTTCCTGCGTTTCCATGTTGGGGAACAGACAACACATTCAATAAAGATGTCAGTCACTTAGTTATAACAAATGAAAGAGACTTAGAGACATGGTCAGTGTGTGTTCATGGTGCACAGTGAATCAGACTGCACACAATTCTACACTGAATGTGGAACAACTTGTGATCTGCATGAAACTGCCTGGACCTCAGTCCCTTAAAAACCCTGAAAGAGCAGGTGAAAAAGCACAGGGACTCGAGCTGAACCCAGTCAGTGGAAGAGGGAGCTGAAATGGACAGGAACAGTTTCAGGACATTGGTGGGATTCTCACCTGACAGGATCGGCATTTGGGGAGTTAATCTGAGGAAGCCCCGAGGAGACTCACTCTAAGGCACGTTTATCACTTTGTCCTTTGGTTGGTATTTAAGATACACTCAATGAGCACTTTATTAGGAACACCTGGATGGATATGGCTTGTCGATGAGGGGGTTCACCGGAGAACGGCCAGACTGGTTTGAGCTGACAGAAAGGCTGCAGTAACTCAGATAACCACTCTGTACAATTGTGGTGAGCAGAAAAGCATCTCAAAATGCACAACACACTGAACACTGAGGTGGATAACCACGTCGGGTTCCACTTCTGTCAGCCAAGAACAGAAAGCTGAGGCTGCAGTGGGCACAGGATCACCACAACTGGACAGGTGAAGAGTGAAAAAAACATAGCCTGGTCTGATGAACCTCGATTTCTGCTGAGGCTCACAGATGGTGGGGTCAGAATTTGGCACCAACAGCATGAATTAGTGTTCCTAATAATGTGCTCTGTGACTAGATTATTTTTTTGTTACAGGGTCAGACTAAAGCTGTTCATTTTTGTTCTCGTCTAAACTTTTTTTCCTCTACATTAACAAAATTAATATATAAATACAGTTTGATTTATTTTCTCTTGTATAAAATTAATTTCTGTATTTAAACTTTTTTTTTTTTTTTAGCAAAAAAAGCCAACAATTTTTGAAAATAAATTCATGCGCAATGCTTGGGTGTTGAGTACTTGGATGGAAAAATGGATTTCCATCAAAATCAAATTGTCAAACTTTCATTTTCAGCATTTTTGTAATTTGATTTATTGTAAGTGTAAATACTTTGTCACTTGTCTTGTTCCATAGTGGTTTGTGTTTGTCACTATTATTCTGCAATACTCAGGTTTTTAACACGTCTTCATATAAATTCTGATTGGTTCCAATGTTAGACTAAACATGCGTCTCCTTAACGTTGGATTCAGTCATGTAACTTGGACAGATTTTCCTAAAAATATGCCACAGTATTTAGAAATCGGTGCAAAAAAGAGAGAATTAAACAGTTGGACCAGGACATTAAAAATAAATGGAGGGACGAATGGGTAAAAGAAGTTGATAAATATGTTCAGCCACGTGAACCATGGCGTCGGAAACTTGACAAGTCTGGAGTTGTGATTTGCCTTTTATGTAATGAGGAAAAGACCTACAGCCAGAACGGAAAGAAGGTGCTTTTAAAGCATCCAAATGACGACCAAAATGATGAAAAAGCCGTTGGTCAGCAGGCACTCACACAGACGTTGGCAGGTCAGTAAACAGACATAACGGCGTAATTAACTGATTATCGCTCACATGCCATATTGACTGGCACAGTAGATTGGGTCGACCCCCTTCCTACACCTTTACACTGAAAAGCAGGAGCCTGAATTTTGGAGAAATTTTAAATCTGTTTACTGGTGAAATAATGTGTTGGATTTTACTGTTTACAGATTTAACAAAATGTTACGCAAAACTGGCTTCATAAACTTCCCTTTATTTGTAAAAGTTCTCAGGAAGTTAGAATTTATATAATTTTTTTGAACAAAATATTGTCTGAATTTTTGGAAATTCAAAATAAAGAGAATTTTTGGATATCAGCCATATGAATGTAAAGCAAAACCAACATAATTTTTTTACATCTTTTATATTTTTCGTAAAGATTTTCACTTATTCTGAAAAACTTGAGAAAATGTTGAATTTTAAGACTGACTTTGAAAAGTAAATTTTTTAAAAATTATATTTTAAAAATCTCCTGAACTTGAAAGATCAAGTGGAATCCAACTGACATAATTATAAATGTACACCATGCATTTAAAGGACAAGTATTTTATTTTACTTGAATATCTATCTATCTATGTATCTATCCCCCCTCCCCCCAGAAAAAACATAAGGCAGTGAACCCCAGGGCAACCTCCATTCCTGGCTCTGCTTCTTTTGGTTGTCTGATATAATAAAATTACAGATGTAGACTCTAATTTTATTATATAGAATGTGTTCCATTTTATTGACTCCAGATTTAAGACCTGTTTTAGTGCAGAAATGCCATCAGAAAATCCAGTGGAACATTTTCCTGTGGTGCATGTTAACATCATTCAGACTGATTTTAGGCCTGGCTGCCGAAAATTATAATAAAGTGTACCTTTTTATATCTGCAAAATAAAACCTATTCCATCACAGGAATGCCATCAGAGAGCATCAAACAACATCCAGTTTTTAAAAATTTTCTGGGGGAGGCCCAGACCCCCCTTACAGGAGGGAGATACCCCCTCATGCACCTTCCCCATGCTCCGCCCACCTTGGGCCACAGACCCAAGGCACTGCTACGCCCCTTTCCAGACAGAACATGAGTTCATGGGTCTCATCCACCAAAAAGTTCACCTCCACACACCAGGGATTACTAACCATCAGTTCCATAGAAATATCACCACAACCTCACCCTTTAAAGCTGCAGTCAGTAGGATTGAGAAGACAGTGGACTTGGCTTGAAAATGTCAATGAGTGTCACTTCCAGGTCCCTCCCTCTCCACTGAGATACCAAAGTGATTTTTTTATTCATAGCATTTTTCATCCTTTAATCAGATTATCTACTTTTTCATCATCAAAAACCTGAACAGCTTTCAACTTGTATGTCACAAGAGCAAGTGTAATTTGATGTTTTTCCCCTTTTTAAACCACAATATTATCCTTGTTTTATCAGTCCTAAAGATCTATTTCTTGTCTTTGCAACCATGAGAACATTTCAGTAAAAAAACAAACTCATTCCAGCAGGATCTTGTTTAAGCTTCTGTCTGTATTACATACTGTATTATCTTGAAGAAATCACACATTGTTTTGAAATAAATTTGTGTCATGATGATGGGTTTCTCTTGAAGGTATTTTCTAACAATAGCAGTAAATACCACAACTTGTGCTTCAGTGTAACATCGCCATTATAATCAATAAATAAATACAGTGGAAACTCTTTATATTGAGGTCCTTGGGACCAGGGAACTTTGTTATATCAGGTATCTTTTTATATCAGCAGTCAATAAACAATACAAAACAAAGCAAATTAATTTCACTGGGACCGGAGAAGAAAAAAGTGTGTTATATTCGGTATTTCATTATATGGAGTTTCCACTGTATATAATTATAATCAGAAATGTTCAGGCAGAATGATAAATACTATATTTGCATGTAGAAGGTTCCTTTATATAAAGTCTACAAAGTATCAGAAATAAATAGAAAATTACACATTTCCAATCTCAGACACAAGAGGGCGCTTCACAAAATAAACTATAAGAGAACTAATTAATGTGCAGTTTTTAAACTTGACGATTTTGTGTGATTATTCACGATATTTTTATCTACATTTGTGCAAAAAACATACAAATTCAAGTAGTTTCCACCAAGTGGTTACAGAATTCAAAAACTAAACTCTTTGTGCTGATTGCATTGCGGTCTAGTAAAGCACTGATGAGAACATTTATCTGTGAGAGCACACACACACACACACACACCAAACCGATCCGACTGCCTGGGTACTTCACAAAGATATTCTCAGCACATTTCAAATAAAACACCACCAACCAGTAGCCTTAGCATCAGAAACAAGAAAAAAATAACTCAATAAAACTCCTCAAACACATGGAGCTCCTGATGTGATGTTATTCCCCTTCACAGGAAGCGAGATGGAGCTGGGAAAGTTTTTACACCTTGTTTGCTTTGCACAATGAATGTGCCTAGCCGCATACTCCCCCTTGTGGCGTAACGGAGGAACAACCTCTCCCAACGCATTCCATCTCCGTTTAAAGCACAGTCGCCCTGTGAGCCACAACTACATGGAAGAACACAACTGTCTCAGCATCATCACTAAACAACAAGGGACTACATCAAATAAATAAACAAATAAATCTGTCGGGGGTGTGAAATGCTCGAGGGTCGGCTTAAGGCCAATTTATGCTGACAACCCAGTCCTCGCAGACGGCGCCGCAGACAGTGTCTGCGTAGCCCCCCCACCTTCGCAGACGCTATGCGCGCACCTCCCAAAAATTGTGACCACCGCAGAAGCCTCGCAGACAGCGCCACAGACAAGAGGGCTCTGATTGGTCCACTCTACATCCGCTGTACATGCACTTCCGCTTCCCTACTTTCCCGGTTTGGTTTGTTTTCACGACCGGCATTTTTAAAAACACGAGCGAAGATGGAGCAGCATGAAGAGCGGTTGATTGAGGAAGTGAGGAAGTACGGACATCTATACGACTCCAGTTCTAGTCATTATAAAAAAAAAAAAGTTCTAGTCATTTTAAGTAACTGGAGGATAAACACTCCACTAACCACACCCACCAACTACTCCTAGCGACTTCGCGCCCCCTTGCGTTGTGCCGGTGAATAACATCGCGCACGCCTATTATCCCCGCTCAACAATAAATTACAACTGTCTGCGAAAAGCTATCTGCGAAAGCCTTGACGCACGAGCATGCAGAGGCCTTTAAGGCCAATTTATGCTGACAACCCAGTCCTCGCAGACGGTGTCACAGACAGTGTCTGCGTAGCCCCCCCACCTTCGCAGACGTTCTGCGTGCACCTCCCAAAAATTGTGACCACCGCAGAAGCCTCGCAGACAGCGCAGCAGACAAGAGGGCTCTGATTGGTCCACTACACGCACTTCCGCTTCCCTACTTTCCCGGTTTGTTTTGTTTTCACGACCGGCATTTTTAAAAACACGAGCGAAGCTGGAGCAGCATGAAGAGCGGTTGATTGAGGAAGTGAGGAAGTACGTACATCTATACGACTCCAGTTCTAGTCATTATAAAAAAAAAAGTTCTAGTCATTATAAGTAACCGGAGGATAAACACTCCACTAACCACACCCACCAACTACTCCTAGTGACTTTGCGCCCCCTTGCGTTGTGCCGGTGAATAACATCGCGCACGCCTATTTCTCCCCGCTCAACAATAAATTAAAACTGTCTGCGAAAAGCTATCTGCGAAAGCCTTGTCGCAAGAACATGCAGAGGCCTTTACTCCTTTATATTCACTTTATTTGTCTGCTCGAACATGCAACCATTAGCAACAACACACAGCATGAACGTGTTTTCTATCCGCTGCCAAAACATCCAGTCTGCTGCCATAAAGCATCCCTGTTGTAACACTGCTTAAACATTAGTTCCGCCCTATATAAACCATATATGACAGGGCGGAGCTTCTTTTAACTCGTTTAACTCTTCTTGTCCTTACACTCTCCCCTCCAAGATTTAATGGCATCCCGACATTATGACTCTATTAGTCCTTATGTAGCAATTATACACTGCATGTAGGAAGGTTATCTCCCATTAATGCCGTATTGTTGCAGTAGGTGTCATTGTGCACGATAACAGTCCACTGCCACTTCCATCACTAGCATGGGTTTCTGCATCTTTACTGAATAAGGCACTTTAACACAGCAATAACCTCCTAATGGAATAAACACAGGGTGCATTAGTCATAGTGGGTTACCTCACTGTCTCATTCTTTTCACAACAAAAATCACTCTCATTCGTGTTCATTCTTGAAAACTGTATCATAACTTTACTAACATAACTCGGATATATATTTTTGATCTCTGAATGGAAAAGTAATGGAAATCAGTCTTATTGCTGCTATAACAACTCTACTACAGTATGGAGCCCTTTGAAAAATAGGCCACATTGATTCATAAATAGGATTTAAAAGGGTTAAAATTATTCAGAGTTTTGTATTGCACTGTATGCAATAGATTTTGAATTTCATGGCTCAAGGTCACATGTCCTAATATTTACATGATGTATTTTGTTTCTTTAAGTTGAAGAAGTTGGAAATATTGTGAGAATGTTTGAGAGACATTCTACAGTGATATTATGGTGTTATAACAGTGTAAATGTGGAGAACTCGGACAGAGCTCACAACGAGGAGACCAAGCTAGAGGAGTTCAGAGGACTTTGCCTGAGAGTAGAAGACTCTACGCAGTTCCAAGATCTCCGTGAGCACCAGGAACCAGCAGTGACGACGTCTCCGCTCCACAGCATCGCCATCACGGTGAGGAGGACGAGCCATGCGTGCACTTCTTTTCTTTTGTGGCTTTGCCGCAAAGCAGCCATATTGTTTTAAGGCTTCACCGCACCCGAGTGACGATACAGGCCTGCACCTTGCGACTGACGACTGGCTGGGGAGCCAAATTTACACACTTTATGTCTTTAGTTTATAGATATATATTTGCTGGCTATAGCTAAGAGTTTGTTGTTAATATTTCAAGTGAAATGGAACTATTGACTGTGTGGTCAGTTGGATCAAAACATACAGTGATGCTTGAAAGTTTGTGAACCCTTTAGAATTTTCTACATTTCTGCATAAATATGACCGAAAACATCATCAGATTTTCATACAAGTAGTATATATACACACATGTATGATGCATATATACAAAATTAATTAAAAAGGATATTTATGTAAACTTAAAATGTATGTACATATCTAAGAACTGCGGCCCTCACACACAAATAGTTTTCTACAACTTTAATTTTTACACCCCCCCCCCAAAATCAGGTCTGTTCCTACAGTAGTAACTCCCACTGGAATAGTCTAGCACAGGGCTTTTCAAAGTGTGGGGCGCGCCTCCCCTAGGGGGCGCAACGTGAGGAAAAATAAACCAGAATAAGTTTGCGGACAGGGGCGGCACGGTGGTGTAGTGGTTAGCGCTGTCGCCTCACAGCAAGAAGGTCCTGGGTTCGAGCCCCGGGGCCGGCGAGGGCCTTTCTGTGTGGAGTTTGCATGTTCTCCCCGTGTCTGCGTGGGTTTCCTCTGGGTGCTCCGGTTTCCCCCACAGTCCAAAGACATGCAGGTTAGGTGACTCTAAATTGACCATAGGTGTGAATGTGAGTGTGAATGGTTGTCTGTGTCTATGTGTCAGCCCTGTGATGACCTGGCGACTTGTCCAGGGTGTACCCTGCCTTTCGCCCGTAGTCAGCTGGGATAGGCTCCAGCTTACCTGCGACCCTGTAGAAGGATAAAGTGGCTAGAGATAATGAGAATGAGAAGTTTGCGGACATTTAGCGAACTTCAGCTAGCCTTTGCCTGAGACAAAATGGATCGATTTTTAGTACCTAAAGCTACAGTGAGTGAGGAGACAGAGTCTGGGCCAAGCAAAAAAAGAAGGAAGTATGACCACGATTATTTAAAGTTTGGATTTTCATGGACTGGATCTGAAGATGCTCCACTGCCACAGTGTGTTGTCTGCCAAGAGGTGCTAGCTAACAATGCTATGAGATGTTTAAAACGTGTAAAACAAGATGTTTTAAAAAAAAAAGCACAGATGTTTAAAACGTGTAAAAAAAAATGTTTTAATAAAGCTCATATGTTTTAAATGTGTAAAAAAAAAGATGTTTTCAAAAAGCACAGATGTTTAAAATGTGTAAAAGAAAAAAAATGTGTACAACAACCATTTTTTTAAAATACGAATGGAACATTAAGTATAGCAACAACAAAAATTGTAAGGGGGGGCATTGTTGTTTATTTGCTCTCGGGGGGGGGGGGGGGCTTACTCTCCCACACTTTGAAAACCCCTGGTCTAACAGTAACTTTCTATCTCTGATCTCTTTCCACAAAGTGTTTCATATTTCTCTATCCTAACTAGAGCCAATACAGGCCTGTATCACAGGCACTTGATATTGGCTATGGGAGAGGGTCTGTGAGCCATAAATAATGAAAACTACATATAGAGTGGCTTTGCCCCCTATATGTATCAAGTAATTATGTGAAAACTTTGTTATAACAATATCTTATCACGTTTTTACAATATATTTATCATGTAATAACATATCACGTAATTTCATGATTCAAAATTATCACGTTATTTCATGATATTTTCATGTAATAATGTGAAAACACCTTATCAAGAAATAACGTGAAAGGGTTAGACTACTTCCATTAAAAGCAGACAGCCGAGCCTAGCCTAACACCGAGCAATACTGAGGAGGAAGGGAAAACTGAGCCGAGGCGCCATTTTGAATGATGATTCAAAATGGCGCCTCGGCTCAGTTTCATTCACGGCTGTAATGCAAATTGCTTTCCCCTTGGTATACAAGTGCACTTCCATGGCAGGAAAAACACTACATTTTGCCACCAATGTAGTCCCCTATTTATACAAAACTGAGTCATTCAGGATTCAGCCATGTTTTTGCTCGGTGTTAGGCTAGGCTAGGCCGTCTGCTTTTAATGGAAGTAGCCTAGCCTATGATGCTTTCACATTATTTCTTGATAAGGTGTTTTCACGTTATTACATGAAAATATCATGAAATAACGTGATAATTTCGTATCATGAAATTACATGATAATATCATGTTATTACATGATAAATATATTGTAAAAACATGATAAGATATTGTTATAACAATAAAGTTTTCACGTAATTACTTGATACTAAGCCAATTTTTTTTGAGTGTGGCAGCAATACACAGGGGTGTATCACCCGCTGGGGATGCGTACGTTTCATCCCCCCCACTTTTGTTGAAACACAATTTCATCCCCCGCACTTTTGTCAGATTAAAATGACATCATTATGAAAATTATACAGCTACTATAAAATGTGTAACAAGGAAGTAAACTATTGCCATAACAGACAAAAAACAGCCATGCAACGGACTCAAAACAGTTTCTCACCCAACCAATCAGCAGTTGCATGAATATAATAGCCAGTTTGCGTAGCGTGCCGAAAGCGCTCAATAATACAGTATCTGTCTGCAGAGCTGCAGAGCCAACACCAGTTTTACCGTTCCTGATTCACCGTTCCAGGTTTGACGTCGCATGCGGTGCTTACTGTGCCTGGCTCTGCAGACAGACCCTTCTCAAAGCGCTTACGATGCCGTCATTCAAACAGTTGTCCCAGGTGCCATGCCCTAAAAGATTGTGTTAATTTCCATAGGACTATTAATGCTGTCCTGTTTTGTCGTGCAATATTGACAAGGATGCAGAAAAGGGAAAGGCAGGGGACAATTGACTCCTTTTTCAAGAAGACCCAAGCAATTTGTTTCTTATAAGGAGCAAAGAAAAAACACATTTGGTTGTTTCAAACACAAATAGTGTGTCAGGGTAAAGTAAGGTTGTCAGGATTTGTTGACAGTGATGTTAAATAGTAGTAGTTACTAGTTGTAAAGTCAGTTGAGGCAAGTTTTTTATTACGAGTGTGTGTGTTTGTACCAAGTCTACTTTTCATGCATTATAACTGCTTATCACTTTTTAGAAGAGTTTTTCAATTGAGATTTAAAGGCATTTCAAATCGAATGAATGTTCAATAATTGTTGTACAGTAATGTTATTTGGCCATTAAGTGTTTGTTGTATGTGTAGTCTATTGCATCATTTTCAAATTTTATGCATTAAACCTGATGTAATGCATGATGCAAACAAGTTTTGTACACGAGTTTGAATAATTAAAGACATTAAAAGCAGGAACTGCCCCGTCTTATTTGAATGCTATACTAAAGAGGTCCTTCCAGGATGCTGCGCTTCTCCAACATGAACTGATTAGCCATGCCTCCTGCTCACACAAAGCGATCCCAGTCCAAACTGTTATGCATGATGGTGTATGATCTATACACTGTGTATGACTTCTTGGGCTATGTGAAGTTTTTGGTTTTGTTTATATCAGTGTATACCTGTTACCTAGAATTATCACTCAATACTTTTTGCCTTCACTTACTGAATAATGACATAGCCCTGGCAGTAACAACACCAAAACCCAACATGATAGATCTCTGCATGAAATGCAGAACTTGGCTGGAGTCAACTGGATTTATAGGCTTTCTGCTGTCCTCCCTTTCATTTGCATCCATGGACCATGGGTATGGAAAAGTTTCATATCGGTCATTGACAGTGTTGTGACTTTGATTTAATTTTTGTGATTTGAATTCGTCTGTTTCGAGTTTAGTCTGTTTCCTTAGCTGCTCTCTGGGCAGAAGCCTTGGATGTAATTTGTGGTGCGTGAGTGCCATCTACTGGCCATAATAGTGTTGCAATGTGGGTTTAGTTCACCGTCACTATGCCTCCCAAGAGCAAGAGGGCCAGCAGCAGAGGTCGGGGCAGCAGCAGGGGCCAACGAGCAGCATCCTCTCCCAGCCAGGAGGTTGTTTCCATCACTGCAGAGGTCCATCCCCCTCCTGTTGAAAGCGAGGCTGACAGCCAGCCAGCAGGCAGCCAGCAGCAGAAGCAGCCGAAGAACAAGAGGGCAACAATCACCCCCTCCAGGTCCCAGTCGCCATCTCCACCCTCTCCAGGGTCTCCAGGGTCTAGCTGCTCCTCCTCCTCCTCCAGAAGCTTGTCAGCAGCCTCCTCACAGGACAGAGGCAAGAGGAAGAAGAGTGACAGGATAAATTACAGCCTCTCTGAATCTGATGAGGCCATCATGGTCGAGTGGTTACAAGAGAACCGGACATTGTGGGACTCTAAGCTCCAGGCTTACCACAAGATCACAAACAAGAAGTTGTGGGAGGCCCAGGCAGAGAAGATGCAGAAGACGGTGAAGCACTTGAAGGGCTGGTTCCGGTCACTGCGGGATAAGAACACCAGACTCCTGAAACATAAGAGCGGTGACGGTGCCCCAAGAAGAACAGAGAGGGACGAGTGGGTGCTCAACAACTTCAGGTTCCTGCAGGAGGTAGTGCGACACAGACCGGAGCCAGCCAAGCCCATCCTACCCAGCAGAGCCTCAGCTGCAGCAACTGTCCAGGAGGATTTACCGGTATCTGGACCTTCTATCACGGAGTGTGCTGCCATACCTTCCAGATCTTCCACACCTGCCACAGCAGCCTCCAGCAGCAGCAGTTCCAAGAGGCCCGGACGATCTGGACAGGATGAGGATACCACCACTGAGGATGACGTGTTGGCTACCCTGCAGGAGAAGGTCAAGGAGTCAGAGGCTATACTCAAGGGTTTGTTCCAGCCTCCAGCAGTGACCCCTGAGTCAACCTTTGCGAACTACGTGAGGGACAGCCTTCTCACAATGTCGAGCCGGAAGTTCAAGAAGGCCAGGGCCAGTATCAACATGATCCTCACGCGGCTGATGGATGAAGACACTGAAGAGGAAGAGGAGGACCTGCCTACCTTCTCAGCTACATGTCGGTCGGCCCCCCCTCCTGGCATCACAACCACCAGGCAAGCCCAGAGCGACATGTTTCAGCCGGACCCTAGCCAGTGGCATGACAACCCGCCCACTGGCACTCCTTGGCAGTCACAGACCAGGGAGTGGATGGCCAGATACCACCAGCAGCAGCCTCACTCGTCCTTCCAGCAGCCTCACTCGTCCTTCCAGCAGCCTCACTCGTCCTTCCAGCAGCCACAGAGGTTCTTCCAGCAACAGAGTAGGAACTCTCCCGTCTTCCACACGCTGACAGCACCAGCCACCACCCATGCCTCCGTCTCTACGGCCATCAGCTCTGCCAGACACACCATGGACCAGAGCAACCAAGGCAGCAGCTCTCCAGCCCTGGTTGTCACTTGTGCCGCCACGGACGTTACCGTGTTCCCCACCGGAGTGTCTACAGCAGCCAGTGTCAGCGACTTGTTCAGCACCCTGGACAGTCCAGGTCCAGTTGCCACCCCGTCCACGGCTACCTCTCTGACTGACACGCTCAACACTCCACAGCCACCAGTGGACCCAGAGACTGACTCGTAGAACTTTTTGTTTAGGAATCTGTAAATAAATGTTGTACATAGTTTGAACTTTGCCTGGTTCTTGCGTGAAACTTTCAATTTCTTGTTTTTAATATTGTCCCCCCCCAAAAAATAAAATAAAAAATAAAAGGTAAATAAAATATAAAATAAAAGATAAAATAAAAAATAAAATAAAAAGTAAAATATATTTTATTTTATATTTCTTTTATTGTATATGTTTTATTTTATATTTTTCTTTTATTTTATCTGTTTTATTTTATATTTTTCTTTTATTTTATCTGTTTTATTTTATGTTATTTTTTATTTTATTTTTTAGTTTACTTTTTATTTTAAAATAAAAAAAAAGTAAAATATAAAATAAAATAAAAAATATAATAAAAAAAATACAAAATCCCCAAAAAAAAAATAAAGTTAAAAAAATGAAAAAGAATAAAACAATACAAAATAAAACTATGACATTTATTAATACTGTT